>NW_024609815.1:520000-552500 GCF_018296145.1 Oncorhynchus tshawytscha
CTAGCTGCCATATATTTCTTAACTGTGCTGTGATGTTTCACAAAAAAAATCTTTCTACTTTCATAGTTTCTACAGATTGTAAATTAAAGATATATTTTTTTGCTTAGAGTATTATTATATTATTGATCAACTGACTATGACTTTTCAAATGACCCAGCATTGCTAGAGTCAGCTCTAGGTAAATGTTACAAATCTTCAGACATTTCTGAACCTATCAGACATACATGTTACATCCAGGTTAGCCTTTTTATATATATATATATATATATATATATATATATATATCTCTCTCTCTCTCTCTCTCTCTCTCTCTCTCTCTCTCTCTCTCTCTCTCTCTCTCTCTCTCTCTCTCTCTCTCTCTCTCTCTCTCTGGACTTTATTGGCATGGGAAACATGTGTTAACATTGCCAAAGCAAATGAGGTAGATAATATACAAAAGTGAAATAAACAGTACAAATAAACAGTAAACATTACACATACAGAAGTTTCAAAACAATAAAGACATTACAAATGTCATATTATATATATATATATACAGTGTTGTAACAATGTACAAATGGTTAAAGTACACAAGGGAAAATTAATAAACATAAATATGGGTTGTATTTACAATGGTGTTTGTTCTTCACTGGTTGCCCTTTTCTTGTGGCAACAGGTCACAAATCTTGCTGCTGTGATGGCAAACTGTGGAATTTCACCCAGTAGATATGGGAGTTCATCAAAATTGGATTTGTTTTCGAATTCTTTGTGGATCTGTGTTATCTGAGGGAAATATGTCTCTCTAATATGGTCATACATTGGGCAGGAGGTTAGGAAGTGCAGCTCAGTTTCCACCTTATTTTGTGGGCAGTGAGCACATAGCCTGTCTTCTATTGAGAGCCATGTCTCTATCTTTCTGTTCTACGGTCCCCAGTGGTGGCTGATGCTGTACTGCCTCCAGGCAGCAGATGGCGCTATTCTCTATCTCTCTGAGGAGACCTGGGAACACATGCTCACTGAGTTACTGACAGCACAACAAAAACACTACTACACCTTCTACCATCTCTCCTGATGATGAGGGGGAGCAGGTTACTTCGGGGCTACGATGTGTCACAACGCTGCTACATTGCTGCTACTGTCACACCCTGGCCTCCTCTTCCTCTGTCATCCTCCCTCTCCATCCTCCTTTATGTATCACACACATCAAACACTTTGGGAAGTTACATAAAAGTTTTATATGAGCTTCACATCTGGGATCCACCTGTTCGGGTGTGGTGCCAGCAAATTCCCAAAGCAGTAAGCACCTGTGTGTGTGTGTGTGTGTTTGTGTGTGTGTGTGTGTGTGTGAGAGAGAGAGAGAGAGAGAGAGAGAGAGAGAGAGAGAGAGAGAGAGAGAGAGAGTGACGGAGAGAGATCTGAGAGCCCTCTGCACCAAGGCTGTTGCCGTGGTAGCAGTAGGGAAAGTGAGGTTGACCAAAACACTTTCGCATAAATCTGCCCTTCAAAGGATGTCTGTGTGTGTGTGTGTGTGTGTGTGTGTGTGTGTGTGTGTGTGTGTGTGTGTGTGTGTGTGTGTGTGTGTGTGTGTGTGTGTGTGTGTGTGTGATCTTCCCACTCTTGTTTGCTTCTGTGCTAATACCACATGTGAGAAAGACAGAGCGAGAGACAAAGATGTGCTGACCTCCAGCCTCCATCCTCACTCTCCCACACAGCCAGTACAATAGATTTAACAAAGATATAGAATAATTACACCCTTAAAATCAACGAGACGGAAATAGAACAGGAGTAGGCTAGTCTAACTGTGACTGAGGCTGGTTAGGTCATTGTACATTGTGTCAATTTCCTCATAGACCCAGACCATGTTAACTGGGTCTGGTTGGATTAGGGGACTTGAAGGGGCTGCAGAAATCTACTTCTTTCCTTGTCTGGGAAAAAAGGAGCATGAGAACCTTTCATCCAGAAACAGGCTAGCCAGAGGGCAGTTTGGCCAAATGATGGGCTGATCAATTGACCATTATCGTTATTTATTTCAAGAAAAATAATGGGCCAGAGATTTCTGGTCTCCCTGCTTTCTTCCATAATACGTGTTTCTAAAGTATCTCTGTCTCTATATCTCTGTCTCTATATCTCTGTCTCTGTCTCTATATCTCTGTCTCTGTCTCTATATCTCTGTCTCTATATCTCTGTCTCTATATCTCTGTCTCTGTCTCTATATCTCTGTCTCTATATCTCTGTCTCTATATCTCTGTCTCTGTCTCTATATCTCTGTCTCTGTCTCTATATCTCTGTCTCTATATCTCTGTCTCTGTCTCTATATCTCTGTCTCTATATCTCTATCTCTATATCTCTGTCTCTATATCTCTGTCTCTATATCTCTGTCTCTATATCTGTCTCTATATCTCTGTCTCTATATCTCTGTCTCTGTCTCTATATCTCTGTCTCTATATCTCTATCTCTATATCTCTGTCTCTATATCTCTGTCTCTATATCTCTGTCTCTATATCTCTGTCTCTATATCTCTGTCTCTATATCTCTGTCTCTGTCTCTATATCTCTGTCTCTATATCTCTGTCTCTGTCTCTATATCTCTGTCTCTATATCTCTGTCTCTGTCTCTATATCTCTGTCTCTATATCTCTGTCTCTGTCTCTATATCTGTCTCTATATCTCTGTCTCTATATCTGTCTCTATATCTTTGTCTCTATATCTCTGTCTCTATATCTCTGTCTCTATATCTCTGTCTCTATATCTCTGTCTCTGTCTCTATATCTGTCTCTATATCTCTGTCTCTATATCTCTGTCTCTGTCTCTATATCTCTGTCTCTATATCTCTATCTCTATATCTCTGTCTCTATATCTCTGTCTCTATATCTGTCTCTATATCTCTGTCTCTATATCTCTGTCTCTGTCTCTATATCTCTGTCTCTATATCTCTATCTCTGTCTCTATATCTGTCTCTATATCTCTGTCTCTATATCTGTCTCTATATCTGTCTCTATATCTGTCTCTATATCTCTGTCTCTATATCTCTGTCTCTATATCTCTGCCTCTATATCTGTCTCCATATCTCTGTCTCTGTCTCTGTCTCTATATCTGTCTCTATATCTGTCTCAATATCTCTGTCTCTATATCTGTCTCTATATCTCTGTCTCTATATCTCTGTCTCTATATCTCTGTCTCTATATCTCTGTCTCTATATCTGTCTCTATATCTCTGTCTCTATATCTCTGTCTCTATATCTCTGTCTCTATATCTGTCTCTATATCTCTGTCTCTATCTCTGTCTCTGTCTCTATATCTCTGTCTCTATATCTCTATCTCTGTCTCTATATCTGTCTCTATATCTCTGTCTCTATATCTGTCTCTATATCTGTCTCTATATCTGTCTCTATATTTCTGTCTCTATATCTCTGCCTCTATATCTGTCTCAATATCTCTGTCTCTGTCTCTATATCTGTCTCTATATCTGTCTCAATATCTCTGTCTCTATATCTGTCTCCATATCTCTGTCTCTATATCTGTCTCCATATCTCTGTCTCTATATCTGTCTCTATATCTGTCTCTATATCTCTGCCTCTATATCTGTCTCCATATCTCTGTCTCTGTCTCTATATCTGTCTCCATATCTCTGTCTCTGTCTCTATATCTGTCTCTATATCTGTCTCCATATCTCTGTCTCTGTCTCTATATCTGTCTCTATATCTGTCTCCA
Source organism: Oncorhynchus tshawytscha (assembly GCF_018296145.1). Lineage (NCBI taxonomy): Eukaryota > Metazoa > Chordata > Actinopteri > Salmoniformes > Salmonidae > Oncorhynchus > Oncorhynchus tshawytscha. The sequence continues at coordinate 523,688 of NW_024609815.1, forward strand.
TATCTCTGTCTCTGTCTCTATATCTGTCTCCATATCTCTGTCTCTGTCTCTATATCTGTCTCCATATCTCTGTCTCTGTCTCTATATCTGTCTCCATATCTCTGTCTCTGTCTCTATATCTGTCTCTATATCTGTCTCCATATCTCTGTCTCTGTCTCTATATCTGTCTCTATATCTCTGTCTCTATATCTGTCTCCATATCTCTGTCTCTATCTCTGTCTCTTCAGAGTTCCCAGACACAACACCAAAACACATGTGTGTGTGTCACTGATGATGATCCAATCTAATTATACGAGTCTGATAAAGCTGTGTGTGTGTGTGTGTGTGGTTTCTGTTGCACACTGATTTGTGTCCCCTCTCTGCCCCCACCATTGTTGCACTGCCATTTCTCTCTGCATTCAAATCAAATAAATTTGTATTGGTCACGTACACATATTTACCAGATGTTATTGCGGGTGTAGCTCCAACGGTGCAGCAGTATTTAACAATTCACAACAAACACTCAAATCTAAAAGCAAAATAATATTAGGACGAGCTATGTCTGAGTGGCATTGACTAAAATGCAGCAGAATACAGTATATACATATTAAATGAGTTAAACAGTATGTAAACATTATTAAAGTGACTAGCGTTCCATTTAAAGTGACCAGTGATACCATGTCTATGTACATAGGGCAGCAGCCTCTAAGGTGCAGGATGGAGTAACCGGGTGGTAGCCGGCTAGTGATGGCTTTTTAACAGTCTGATGGCCTTGGGGTGTTTTTAAGTCTCTTGGTCCCAGCTTTGATGCACCTGCACTGACCTCGCCTTTTGGATGGTAGCGTAGTGAACAGGCCGTGGCTCGGGTGGTTGTTGTACTTGATCATCTTTTTGGCCTTCCTGTGACATCGGGTGCTGTAGATGTCCTGGAGGGCATGTAGTTTGCCCCCAGTAATGCAGTGTGCAGACCGCACTACCTTCTAGAGAGTCCTGCGGTTGAGGGCAGTGCAGTTGCCCTACTAGGCGGTGATACAGCCCAACAGGATGCTCTCAATTGTGCATCTGTAAAAGTTTGTGAGGGTCTTAGGGGCAAGCCGAATTTCTTCAGCCTCCTGAGGTGAAGTAGGCGCTGTTGCGCCTTCTTCGCCACACTGTCTGTGTGGGTGGACCATTTCAGATTGTCAGTGATGTGTACACTGAGTAACTTTAAGCTTTTTACCTTCTCCACTGCGGCCCCGTTGATGTGAATAGGGGCGTGCTCTCTCTGCTTTCTCATGAAGTCCACGATCAGATCAGAGAGATTGAATATGTTCGTAAACACTCCAGCCAGCTGGTCTGTGCATGCTCTGAGGACGCGGCTAGGGATACTGTCTGGGCAGGCAGACTTGCGAGGGTTAACATGTTTAAATGTCTTACTTACGTCAGCCATTGAGAACGAGAGCCCACAGTCGTTGGGAGAGGACTGCATCGGTGGCACTGTGTTATCCGCACAGCGGGCGAAGAAAGTGTTTAGCTTGTCCGGAAGCAAGACGTCGGTGTCCGCGACGTGGCTGGTTTTCCCTTTGTAATCTGTGATTGTCTGTAGACCCTGCCACATACAGTTGAAGTCGGAAGTTTACTTACACCTTAGTCAAATACATTTCACTCAGTTTTTCACAATTCCTGACATTTAATCAGGGTACAAATTCCCTGTCTTAGGTCAGTTAGGATCACCACTTGTCAGAATAAAAACAGAGAGAATTATTTATTTCAGCTTTTATTTATTTCATCACATCACAGAACGCGTCTCCTTCCTGAGCGGTATGACGGCTGTGTGGTCCCATGGTGTTTATACTTGCGTACTATTGTTTGTACAGATGAACGTGATACCTTCAGGCGTTTGGAAATTGCTCCCAAGGACAAACCGGACTTGTGGAGGTCTACAATTATTTTCTGAGGTCTTGGCTGATTTCTTTTGACTTTCCCATGATGTCAAGCAGAGAGACACTGAGTTTGAAGGTAGGCCTTGAAATACATCCACAGGTACACCTCCAATTTACTCAAATGATGTCAATTAGCCTATCAGAAGCTTCTAAAGCCGTGACATCATTTTCTGGAATTTTCCCAGCTGTTTAAAGACACAGTCAACTTAGTGTATGTAAACTTCTGACCCACTGGATACAGTCAATTATAAGTGAAATAATCTGTCTGTAAACAATTGTTGGAAAAATGACTTGTGTCATGCACAAAGTAGATGTCCTAAACAACTTGCCAAAACTATAGTTTGTTAACAAGAAATGTGTGGAGTGGTTGAAAAATGAGTTTTAATGACTCCAACCTAAGTGTATGTAAACTTCCAACTTCAACTGTACGTCTTGTGTCATTCAACACAGTAACAACCATCAGAGGAGAGTGTGTGTTTGTGCTTTTGTGTGTGTGTGTGTGTGTGTGTGTCCGTGTGTGTGTGACAAGGCTGTTATGGCATTCAGGTCAGGCTCCCATTGAGCTCTTTTCCAGTTTGCCTCTTTTTCCACAGAGTTACTCAACAGCTGTTGGAAAGCCCCAAACAGGACTACACACACACACCCTAACCTGTCGTGGGAACGAAGACACCAGCTCTTTCTCCTGGTCTGACCTTGGGACTGTTTCTCACTCTGACTGTTGTGAACGTGCCGAGAGAAAGACAGAGAAAGAGAGAGAAAGAGAGAAAGAGGGAGAAAGAGAGAGAGAGTTGGGGAGAATGCAACAGTTAATTGAGTTAGTGGATGTCAGGCTCCTTTTACTGGGTTACATCTGACTTTGTGGAGAGGAATGTCCACACGCAAGTACTGCCAGAGTTACGAGAGTTGAGGAGGAAATCCACTAGTCCTATCGACACTTCACTGTTGACTATATAATCACTGGAGCTTGATTCTGCGGTGCCTCATGCTAATATCCATTGTTGCGAAATATTCAAACTACATTTGATGTCCTTCAGCAAAACCTCTATCAGTTCAGACTTTTAAATGCTGATAAGACAAAGGTCAAGACTTTTACTAATTCTAAGCTTCAAGTGTCCAACAGGTACATCTTTACTTCTGACAGCATTCCCATTGAACATTGTACAAGTACCTTGGTTTCTCGATTCGTGAAGATACTCTTTGAAGAGGTAGTGTTTCTGAAATTTTCGGAAGGCGGGCAGGGACTCTGCTGTCCTAGCTTCAGGGGGAGGATGGTTCCACCATCGGGGTGCCAGAACAGAGAAGAGCTTGGACTGGGCTAAGCGGAAGCTGCCCTCCTGTAGGGGTGGGAGGGCCAAGAGACCAGAGGTGTAGTAATCGGGTTGGGGTGCAGGATTTGAACATAGCCTGAAGGTAGGGAGGGGCAGTTCCTCTCCGTAGGCAAGTACCATGTTCTTGTAGTGGATGCCAGTGGAAGCCAGTGGAGTGTGCGGAGGAGCAGGGTGACATGGGACAACTTGGGAAGGTAAAACATCAGGCGGGCTGCATCGTTCTGGATAAGTTGCAGGGGTTTAAGGTTCACATTAACAAATTGGCACAAAAAGTAAAGGTGTTTTTCAGACAAAAATCTTCTCCTTGCCTTTCCTTTTGTCTTTCCGCTAAGAAAAGACTAGTGGCTTCCACCTTCCTCCCCATCCTTGATTTTGGTGATTAAGCCTAATATAGACACAAGCATCAGAGTCAACTGCACCTGTTGAACACCTTGTATTATGGAGTGTTGAGATTTGTTGAAACCCCTCCCACATCACCGCTAATTGGATCAGAAGTTCGGGTGGCCCTTCCTAGGTACCTACAGGCTGAACATGCTTTCTTTCTAAGGCTATGGTAAACATCCACTGTACCTCTGTTCCTTGACCACGTCCGAGGTTCTAAAAACCAGTCAGCGACTGACTTTCAGTTGCGTTTCTGTCAAGTTGTCTAATTAAGCTGTTCTCCTCCTTAGAACAAGGGTGGAAACCAGTGAGATACTGATTTAATACTGCTGGGGTACTGACCAGGGTTTTTGGAGTGGCATGTGTGTGTGGAATGGGCGTGTGTTTCTACACTCCCCGCTCTCATGGAGAACAGAATTTCCCATTTAAAAACATGCTTTCCCAACCACACTCACTCGCCTCGGATCAGAGTCTTGCATTTACTGGCCACATCCCTCCCTTCCATGTTATCCTTCTCTCCATACCTCTTTTTATCCCTACTTCAGTCTCTCTCTCTCTCTCTCTCTCTCTCTCCTCTGTGTCATCCCTCTCTCTATCCCTCCTCAAAGCTCCCTGTCTTCCAGACTCCATCCTGTCTCTGTTGGAAGAGTTGACTCTAATTCTCCCTCTCTCTCTCTCTCTCTCTCTCTCTCTCTACTCTCTTTCCCTCTCTATTCTCTCTATTCTCTCTCTCTCTCTCTCTCTCAAATTCAAATGTTATATTATGTCTATATACATTGTTGTAATGATCTGCAAATAGTTAAAGCCTAAAAGGGAAAATAAATAAACATAAATATGGGTTGTATTTACAATGGTGTTTGTCCTTCACTGGTTGACCTTTTCTTGTGGCAACAGGTCACAAATCGTGCTGCTGTGATGTGCATTTTTTCCAATGTATCAAGTAATTATCTTTTTGTTTTCTCATGATTTGGTTTGGTCTAATTGTGTTGCTGCTCTGTGGCGTCTGTTTGTGTTTGTAAACAGAGCCCCAGGACCAGCTTGCTTAGGGGGCTCTTCTCCAGGATTATTTCAAAGTGTATTTTTTATTTTGTCATATGCGCTGAACACAGCAGGTGTAGACCTTACAGTGAAATGCTTACTTACAAGCCCTTAAAACCTCTTAAGGATTAACCCCTTTTTTTCAATTTTTGCCTAAAATGACATATCTAAATCTAACTGCCTGTAGCTCTGGCCCTGAAGCAAGGATATTCTTGGTACCATTTGAAATGAAACACTTTTAAGTTTATGGAAATGTGAAAGGAATGCAGTAGAATATAACACAATAGATCTGGTAAAAGATAATACAAAGAAAAAAACAACCTTCTTTTGTATTTTTTTGTACCATCATCTTTGAAATGCAAGAGAAAGGCCATAATGTATTATTCCAGCCCAGGAATTTAGACTTTGGTCACTAGATGTCATCAGTGACAGGGATGAGGGCCTTGTCGGGTGTCTGAGGTAAATCCTTTGCGTCCGACTTTCTAAAGAAATAATTTTCTTCCTGTACGGGGTGAGTAATCGCTGCCCTGATATCTAGAAGCTATTTTCGGTCATAAGACACGGTGGCAGAAACATTATGTGCAAAATAAGTTAGAAATAATGCGAAAAAACATACACAATAGCACAATTGGTTAGGGGACCATAAAACGTCAGCTTATCTCCTCCTGCGCCATTCCTTGGCATGTAGGTGATGGCTTTGCTATGGAAGGTTTGGGAATTGCTTCCTTTTAGGAGGTTATAGAATTTAACGGCACTTTTCTGTATTTTGATAATTAACGGCTATTGGCCTTTCTCTACTCTCTCTGTCTGAAGAATGTAGGTCCACACACATATTTGGTCTCCTTTGGAAATCCCAATCTACTCATTCAGAAGGACTTTACTGAGAGACATTGTCATAATACCCACCCCGATAGTAAAGTTTTTATCATAGGAAGCAAACAAATGTAATTAGGCATAGGACATGAATAAAGATTAAGTTAAGGTTAAGTATGGTTTCCTAATAGATTCATGGTATTTTTTCAGGGGGTTAGAGTTAGGGAGAGGCATAAAAGGTAGCATTGGGTTAGCGTACCGCCATCCACCGCAATTCATTTTCTGCCAGTTAAATATACACTGCCTGTATAAAATGATAATAATGATTCTAATGCTTCTATAGTATTTTCCTCAGGCTGCCGGATCTGTTCTCATATACTATAGTAAATACACAATGGGCTTAGTGAAGAATGGGAGGTATGTAGGCTGGTTGTATAATGCTGGGATACAGAACTATAGGAGGAACACCTGTGTGTGTGTGTGTGTGTCTCTCACTTTCTCTCTCTCCCTTTCTCTCCCTCTCTCTCTCTCTCTCTTTCTCTTTCTCTCTGTATCTCTCTCCATCTCTCTCTCTATCTTTCTCGCTCTCTATTTCTTTCTCTCATTCTCTCTCTTTCTCTCTCTTACTCTCTCTCTGTCTATTTATCCAGGTCAAAGAGTTACACTCCTGTGTGTGTGCGTTATCCTAGTATGTGATAAATATATCCTTTGGTAGTCTAAATCAACAGCAGCCTCCTAATCTGACAAGTCTATCAGAACAGAGAGAGGTATTCAGTCGGTCAGCACTACACACACGCCTACACAGGGGTGCCCACCCACACACCATATCTTGCCCATATTCAGACTTTATCCAATAGGGCTGTTTCCCTATTTTCCCAACCTTCTGGTTCCTGGCCGGACTCTCTGGCCTCAAAGCCACCTGCCTTTATTTAAGGGGGTATTCTGGCCCAGAGGGTATTTGAGTCCAAAACACATTGACATTCTGTTGAGGTTTAAACAGCCTGTCTTTCTGAAATATAACATTAATAGTATGCTGTCTGTCTGTCTGTCAGTAATATAACATTAATAACATGGTGTCTGTCAGTAATATAACATCAATAACATGGTGTCTGTCAGTAATATAACATCAATAACATGGTGTCTGTCAGTAATATAACATCAATAACATGGTGTCTGTCAGTAATATAACATCAATAACATGGTGTCTGTCTTTAATATAACATTAATAGTATGCTGTCTGTCTGTCTGTCAGTAATATAACATTAATAACATGGTGTCTGTCAGTAATATAACATTAATAACATGGTGTCTGTCAGTAATATAACATTAATAGTATGCTGTCTGTCTGTCAGTAATATAACATTAATAACATGGTGTCTGACAGTAATATAACATTAATAATATGGTCTATGTCAGTAATATAACATTACTCGTATGGTGTATGTCAGTAATATAACATTAATAACATGGTGTCTGTCAGTAATATAACATTAATAGTATGCTGTCTGTCTGTCAGTAATATAACATTAATAACATGGTGTCTGACAGTAATATAACATTAATAATATGGTCTATGTCAGTAATATAACATTACTCGTATGGTGTATGTCAGTAATATAACATTAATAACATGGTGTCTGTCAGTAATATAACATTACTAGTATGGTGTATGTCAGTAATATAACATTACTAGTATGGTGTCTGTCAGTAATATAACATTACTAGTATGGTGTCTGTCAGTAATATAACATTAATAATATGGTGTGTGGAATGTGGTTCTCAGCAGCAGTGATACTATCAGACCTTGGCAAGCTGGATGTTGTGGTAGTCAAGTCCGTATATGTGTGTGTGTGTGTGTGTGTGTGTGTGTGTGTGTGTGTGTGTGTGTGTGTGTGTGTGTGTGTGTGTGTGTGTGTGTGTGTGTGTGTGTGTGTGTGTGTGTGTGTGTGTGTGCGTGTGTGCGTGTGTGCGTGTGTGCGTGTGTGTGTGTGTTGGCAGTGTGTGTGTTATACTAGACCTAACCCAGTAGTTTTATGAGTATCTCATGGCTGCTTTTTTCCTCCGTCCAACAACAAGAGAAAGAACTGTTATTGTGGCGTAATGTTAATACACACACACACACACACACACACACACACAAACTGGGACTGGACTACCTCATGTATCAATCAGTGTAACTAGATTCCCGTCATCTGGTTTTGCTTCAGACGGACCATTGTCTGATCTTATATAATCTGTGTGTGTGTGTGTGTGTGTGTGTGTGTGTGTGTGTGTGTGTGTGTGTGTGTGTGTGTGTGTGTGTGTGTGTGTGTGTGTGTGTGTGTGTGTGTGTGTGTGTGTGTGTGTGTGGTCTGTGTTAACCTCCTACTTTTCCTGGCCTTCTGACTTCTATTACTCACAGACTTTCAGTGCTCACACAAACACACACACATACACACACACACAAAAACACATTCTCAGTGCTCCTGCAATTGGCCCCTGTAGCCTAATATGTTAATCATTTCCTGGTGTATAATCCAATCCCTCATAATTTGATTACAGACCTAGAACCTCTGTTGAAACAGCCGCTGTGTGTGTGTGAGAGAAAGTAACCACCAGAGATACTATGCAGTTTACTAGGCTTCAGAGACACGTTGTGTGTGTGTGTGTGTGTGTGTGTGTGTGTGTGTGTGTGTGTGTGTGTGTGTGTGTGTGTGTGTGTGTGTGTGTGTGTGTGTGTGTGTGTGTGTGTGTGTGTGTGTGTGTGTGTGTGTGTTCTACCTGGGTTGAACCTGGGTCACTTTCGCTAGTGAATTTGATGTGAATTGTACTTCTGTTTGACAGTACATCTTTGATAAATTCCCAGTCAGTCATTTAATTTTTCAGCTGTGACCCTTCCTCTAACCCCAGACCTATGACCCCTGACCTCTAGCCATGTCACTGCGCCACAGGTCACCTCCTCAGACAGAGAGAAAGAGAAAGAGAGAAAAATAAGAGAGAGCGAGAGATTATAGATCAATTCTAGGTTACATGAATACCACACCTTGGGGAAAACAAATTACTACTATTCTTTCTTTCCCTCTTTAATCCCCTTCATTCACTAGTTGAGTTATAGTGTATAGAGTGTTAAACTGTATAGAGTTTTATGGTGTATAGAGTGTTATAGTGTATAGGGTGTTATATAGTATAGAGTGTTATAGTGTATAGGTTGTTATATAGTGTAGAGTGTTATAGTGTATAGGGTGTTATAGAGTATAGAGTGTTATAGTGTATAGGTTGTTATATAGTGTAGAGTGTTATAGTGTATAGGGTGTTATATAGTATAGAGTGTTATAGTGTATAGAGTGTTATAGTGTGTAGAGTGTTATAGTGTGTTATAGTGTATAGGGTGTTATATAGTATAGAGTGTTATGGTGTATAGAGTGTTATAGTGTATAGGGTGTTATATAGTGTAGAGTGTTATAGTGTATAGGGTGTTATAGTGTACAGAGTGTTATAGTGTACAGAGTGTTATAGTGTACAGAGTGTTATAGTGTACAGAGTGTTATAGTGTATAGAGTGTTATAGTGTGTTATAGTGTACAGAGTGTTATAGTGTACAGAGTGTTATAGTGTGTTATAGTGTACAGAGTGTTATAGTGTACAGAGTGTTATAGTGTACAGAGTGTTATAGTGTATAGAGTGTTATAGAGTATAGGGTGTTATAGTGTACAGAGTGTTATAGTGTACAGAGTGTTATAGTGTGTTATAGTGTATAGAGTGTTATAGTGTATAGAGTGTTATATAGTGTAGAGTGTTATAGTGTATAGAGTGTTATAGTGTATAGAGTGTTATATAGTGTAGAGTGTTATAGTGTATAGAGTGTTATAGTGTATAGAGTGTTATAGTGTATAGAGTGTTATATAGTGTAGAGTGTTATAGTGTATAGAGTGTTATAGTGTATAGAGTGTTATAGTGTATAGAGTGTTATATAGTGTAGAGTGTTATAGTGTATAGAGTGTTATAGTGTATAGAGTGTTATAGTGTATAGAGTGTTATAGTGTGTTATAGTGTATAGAGTGTTATAGTGTATAGAGTGTTATAGTGTATAGAGTGTTATATAGTGTAGAGTGTTATAGTGTATAGAGTGTTATAGTGTATAGAGTGTTATAGTGTATAGAGTGTTATATAGTGTAGAGTGTTATAGTGTATAGAGTGTTATAGTGTATAGAGTGTTATAGTGTATAGGGTGTTATAGTGTACAGAGTGTTATAGTGTACAGAGTGTTATAGTGTGTTATAGTGTATAGAGTGTTATAGAGTGTTATAGTGTGTTATAGTGTATAGAGTGTTATAGTGTGTTATAGAGTGTTATAGTGTATAGAGTGTTATAGTGTGTTATAGTGTATAGAGTGTTATAGTGTATAGAGTGTTATAGTGTATAGAGTGTTATATAGTGTAGAGTGTTATAGTGTGTTATAGTGTATAGAGTGTTATAGTGTATAGAGTGTTATAGTGTATAGAGTGTTATATAGTGTAGAGTGTTATAGTGTATAGAGTGTTATAGTGTATAGAGTGTTATAGTGTATAGAGTGTTATAGTGTATAGAGTGTTATAGAGTATAGAGTGTTATAGTGTATATAGTGTTATAGTGTATAGATTGTTATAGAGTGTTATAGTGTGTTATAGTGTACAGAGTGTTATAGAGTGTTATAGAGTATAGAGTGTTATAGAGTATAGAGTGTTATAGTGTGTTATAGTGTACAGAGTGTTATAGTGTGTTATAGTGTATAGAGTGTTATAGAGTGTTATAGAGTATAGAGTGTTATAGAGTGTTATAGAGTATAGAGTGTTATAGAGTATAGAGTGTTATAGTGTGTTATAGTGTACAGAGTGTTATAGTGTGTTATAGTGTATAGAGTGTTATAGAGTGTTATAGAGTATAGAGTGTTATAGAGTATAGAGTGTTATAGTGTGTTATAGTGTATAGAGTGTTATAGAGTGTTATAGTGTGTTATAGTGTACAGAGTGTTATAGTGTGTTATAGTGTATAGAGTGTTATAGAGTGTTATAGAGTATAGAGTGTTATAGAGTGTTATAGAGTATAGAGTGTTATAGTGTGTAGAGTGTTATAGTGTATAGAGTGTTATAGTGTATTGAGTGTTATAGTGTATAGAGTGTTATAGAGTATAGAGTGTTATAGAGTATAGGGTGTTATAGTGTATAGAGTGTTATAGTGTATAGAGTGTTATAGAGTGTTATAGAGTATAGAGTGTTATAGTGTGTAGAGTGTTATAGTGTATAGAGTGTTATAGTGTATTGAGTGTTATAGTGTATAGAGTGTTATAGAGTATAGAGTGTTATAGAGTATAGGGTGTTATAGTGTATAGAGTGTTATAGTGTATAGAGTGTTTTAGAGTGTTATAAAGTATAGAGTGTTATAGAGTATAAGGTGTTATAGTGTATAGAGTGTTATAGTGTATAGAGTGTTATAGTGTATAGGGTGTTATAGTGTATAGAGTGTTATAGTGTATAGAGTGTTATAGTGTATGGAGTGTTATAGTGTATAGAGTGTTATACAGTATAGAGTGTTATACAGTATAGAGTTGTATAGTGTATAGAGTGTTATAGTGTATAGAGTGTTATACAGTATAGAGTGTTATACAGTATAGAGTGTTATAGTGTATAGAGTGTTATAGTGTATAGAGTGTTATAGTGTATAGAGTGTTATAGTGTATAGAGTGTCATAGTGTATAGAGTGTTATAGAATGTTATAGAGTATAGAGTGTTATAGAGTATAGAGTGTTATAGTGTATATAGTGTTATAGTGTATAGATTGTTATAGAGTGTTATAGAGTATAGAGTGTTACAGAGTGTTATAGAGTATAGAGTGTTATAGTGTATAGAGTGGTATAGTGTATAGAGTGTGATAGTGTATAGAGTGTTATAGAGTGTTATAGAGTGTTTAAGTGTCATAGTGGTAGAGTGTTATAGTGTTAGAGTGTTATAGTGTGTAGAGTGTTATAGTGTATAGAGTGTTATAGTGTATAGAGTGTTATAGTGTATAGAGTGTTATAGAATGTTATAGAGTATAGAGTGTTATAGAGTATAGAGTGTTATAGTGTATATAGTGTTATAGTGTATAGATTGTTATAGAGTGTTATAGAGTATAGAGTGTTATAGTGTATAGAGTGTTATAGTGTATAGATTGTTATAGAGTGTTATAGAGTATAGAGTGTTACAGAGTGTTATAGAGTATAGAGTGTTATAGTGTATAGAGTGGTATAGTGTATAGAGTGGGATGGTGTGTAGAATGTTATAGAGTATAGAGTGTTATAGAGAATAGAGTGTTATAGAATGTTATAGTGTTTTAGAGTGTTATACGTGTATAGAGTGTTATATTGTGTTATAGTGTATAGAGTGTTATAGTATATAGAGTGTTATATTGTGTTATAGTGTATAGAGTGTTATAGTATATAGAGTGTTATAGTGTATAGAGTGTTATAGTGTTTTAGAGTGTTTTACGTGTATAGAGTGTTATAGAGTGTTATAGTGTATAGAGTGTTATAGAGTGTTATAGAGTGTTATAGTGTTATAGAGTGTTATAGTGTGTAGAGTGTTATAGTGTATAGAGTGGTATAGTGTATAGAGTGTTATAGTGTGTTATAGAGTATAGAGTGTTATAGAGTATAGGGTGTTATAGTGTATAGAGTGTTATAGTGTATAGAGTGTTATAGTGTTTTAGAGTGTTAACGTGTATAGATTGTTATAGGGTGTTATAGTTTATAGTGTTATAGTGTTATAGAGTGTTATTGTGTATAGAGTGTTATAGTGTATAGAGTGTTATAGTGTTATAGAGTGTTATAGAGTATAGAGTGTTATAGTCTATAGAGTGTTATAGTGTTATAGAGTGTTATAGTATATAGAGTGTTATAGTGTATAGAGTGTTATAGTGTATAGAGTGTTATAGAGAATAGAGTCTTATAGTGTATAGAGTGTTATAGTGTATAGATTGTTATAGTGTATAGTGTATAGAGTGTTATAGTGTGTTATAGTGTATAGAGTGTTATAGAGAATAGAGTCTTATAGTGTATAGAGTGTTATAGTGTATAGAGTGTTATAGTGTATAGAGTGTTATAGAGTATAGAGTGTTATAGTGTATAGAGTGTTATAGTGTATAGAGTGTTATAGTGTATAGAGTGTTATAGTGTATAGAGTGTTATAGTGTATAGAGTGTTATAGTGTATAGAGTGTTATAGTGTATAGAGTGTTATAGTGTATAGAGTGTTATAGTGTATAGAGTGTTATAGTGTAGAGAGTGTTATAGTGTATAGAGTGTTATAGAGAATAGAGTCTTATAGTATATAGTGTTATAGTGTATAGAGTGTTATAGAGAATAGAGTCTTATAGTGTATAGAGTGTTATAGTGTATAGAGTGTTATAGTGTATAGAGTGTTATAGTGTATAGAGTGTTATAGTGTATAGAGTGTTATAGAGAATAGAGTCTTATAGTGTATAGAGTGTTATAGTGTATAGAGTGTTATAGTGTATAGATTGTTATAGTGTATAGAGTGTTATAGTCTATAGAGTGTTATAGAGAATAGAGTCTTATAGTGTATAGAGTGTTATAGTGTATAGATTGTTATAGTGTATAGAGTATAGAGTTTTACAGTGTATAGAGTGTTATAGTGTATAGAGTATAGAGTTTTACAGTGTATAGATTGTTATAGTGTATAGAGTGTTATAGTCTATAGAGTGTTATAGAGAATAGAGTCTTATAGTGTATAGAGTGTTATAGTGTATAGATTGTTATAGTGTATAGAGTATAGAGTTTTACAGTGTTATAGAGTGTTATAGTGTATAGAGTGTTATAGAGAATAGAGTCTTATAGTGTATAGAGTGTTATAGTGTATAGAGTGTTATAGTGTATAGAGTGTTATAGAGAATAGAGTCTTATAGTGTATAGAGTGTTATAGTGTATAGATTGTTATAGTGTATAGAGTATAGAGTGTTATAGTGTGTTATAGTGTATAGAGTATAGAGTGTTATAGTGTGTTATAGAGTATAGAGTTTTACAGTGTATAGAGTGTTATAGAGTGTTATAGAGTATAGAGTGTTATAGAGAATAGAGTCTTATAGTGTATAGAGTGTTATAGTGTTATAGAGTGTTATAGTATATATAGTGTTATAGTGTATATAGTGTTATAGTGTATAGATTGTTATAGTGTATAGAGTGTTATAGTGTATAGAGTGTTATAGAGAATAGAGTCTTATAGTGTATAGAGTGTTATAGTGTATAGATTGTTATAGTGTATAGAGTGTTATAGTGTATAGAGTGTTATAGTGTATAGAGTATAGAGTTTTACAGTGTATAGAGTGTTATAGAGTGTTATAGTGTATAGAGTGTTATAGAGAATAGAGTCTTATAGTGTATAGAGTGTTATAGTGTATAGATTGTTATAGTGTATAGAGTATAGAGTGTTATAGTGTGTTATAGAGTATAGAGTTTTACAGTGTATAGAGTGTTATAGAGTGTTATAGTGTTTTAGAGTGTTATAGTGTATAGATTGTTATAGTGTATAGAGTATAGAGTGTTATAGTGTGTTATAGAGTATAGAGTTTTACAGTGTATAGAGTGTTATAGAGTGTTATAGTGTATATAGTGTTATAGTGTATAGATTGTTATAGTGTATAGAGTGTTATAGTGTATAGAGTGTTATAGAGAATAGAGTCTTATAGTGTATAGAGTGTTATAGTGTATAGATTGTTATAGTGTATAGAGTGTTATAGTGTATAGAGTGTTATAGTGTATAGAGTATAGAGTTTTACAGTGTATAGAGTGTTATAGAGTGTTATAGTGTATAGAGTGTTATAGAGAATAGAGTCTTATAGTGTATAGAGTGTTATAGTGTATAGATTGTTATAGTGTATAGAATATAGAGTGTTATAGTGTGTTATAGAGTATAGAGTTTTACAGTGTATAGTGTGTTATAGTGTATAGAGTATAGAGTGTTATAGTGTGTTATAGTGTATAGAGTATAGAGTGTTATAGTGTGTTATAGTGTATAGAGTATAGAGTGTTATAGTGTGTTATAGAGTATAGAGTTTTACAGTGTATAGAGTGTTATAGAGTGTTATAGAGTATAGATTGTTCTAGTGTGTAGAGTGTTATAGAGTATAGAGTGTTATAGTGTATAGAGTGTTTTATTGTATATGGTGTTATAGAGTGTTATCGTGTATAGAGTGTTATAGAGTGTTATCGTGTTTTAGAGTGTTATAGTATATAGAGTGTTATAGAGTGTTATAGTGTTTTAGAGTGTTATAGTGTATAGAGTGTTATAGTATATAGAGTGTTATAGAGTGTTATAGTGTTTTAGAGTGTTATAGTGTATAGAGTGTTATAGTATATAGAGTGTTATAGAGTGTTATAGTGTTTTAGAGTGTTATAGTGTATAGAGTGTTATAGTGTATAGAGTGTTATAGAGTGCCTCTTCTCTCCTCCACTCGCTATTTTAGACATCATTATTTGTACATGAAGGCTGTGATTGGTTAGTTAGTCACCGTGGGTGATGGAGTCCAGTTCCTTCAGGCCTTTAGCTCCCCATAACCATTTATCATCCCTGAGTATGTGTGTGTGTGTTTTGGATGTGTGCGTGTATGCGTATTTTGTGTGTGCGTGCAAGCGTGTGTGTGTTTGCCTCTGAGTATATGTGTGCACCTTAAGGGCTCCATAACCATTACTCAACACAGTTTTATTTGCTGTGTGTGCTGGGGTTGACAGGGTTTGTGTTTGTGTTTGTTTTTATTGAAAAACTGGGTCCCCCCTCTCTCTCTGTCACGACTTCCGCAGAAGTCAGCCCCTCTCCTTGAGCGCACAGGAGTTCACACTGGAATTCCGGACCTTGGCCGCTGGAGCAGGATGTAATGACAGGGCCCTCATCAACCACTACAGATGCAGGCTGAACGAGGACGTCCGTCGGGAGTTGGCCTGTAGGGATGCCACCATCACTTTTGGCCAACTGGTGGATCTGTCCATCCGGTTGGATAACCTGCTGGTCACCCGCGGACGTCCAGAGGGGGCTCTATTGGTTCCATCTTCCAGCACCCCCGCTCCGGTGCACATGGAGCTGGGAGGGGCTGCACGTAGGGAGGCTGGAGGAGGGGCCTTCACGTGCACCATCTGTGGCCGCAGAGGGCACACTGCTGGTCGGGGCCGGGTTGGTCCCTCTGGGAGTTGAGGCAGCAGGCAGGGCACTCTGGCGTCCCCCCAGGTGAGTCTGCACCATTCTCATCCAGAGTCCTCTGTTGTCCACCTGTTTGTACTTGTTTGTTTTCCTGAGTTTTCTCCGCTTTTCCAGTATAATGCACTCGTCGATTCGCCCTTAGTTTAGGGATCCCCATTATTCCTGTGGATAGACCCTTCCCGGTACACACTCTGGATAGTCGACCATTAGGGTCCAGGCTAATCAGGGAAGCCACCATCTCCCTGGCTATGGAGACGCAGGGGGGTCACGAGGAGAGAATTAGTCTCTTCCTCATTGACTCTCCTGTGTTTCCCGTGGTGCTGGGCCTACCCTGGTTAGCCTGTCATAACCCCACTGTTCCTTGGCCACAGAGCGCTCTCACAGGGTGGTCGCGAGAGTGCTCTGGTAGGTGTTTAGGGGTTTCCGTTGGTGCTACTACGGTGGAGAGTCCAGACCAGGTCTCCACCGTGTGCATTCCCCCTGAATATGCCGATTTGGCTCTCGCCTTCTCCAAAAAGAAGGCGACTCAATTACCACCCCATCAACGGGGGTATTGTGCGATAGATCTCCTGGTAGACGCTGCACTTCCCAGGAGTCACGTGAATCCCCTCTCACAGTCGGAGACGGAGGCTATGGAAAGAATCCCTGCATCAGGGGTATTTTCGGTCCTCCACTTCACCCGTCCCCTAAAGTTTCTTTTTTGTGAAGAAGGGAGGTCTGCGTCCGTGTATTGACTACCGGGGTCTTAAATTTTCCCAGAAGTGGTTAGATTCTATGGATTTTTCCATAACATTTAGCTGATTTCTGACATGCTGTTCCTTCTTTTTCCGTTGTGTATTTCTGTATTGTTTTAGTGATTCACCATACTGATGGTGTAAGAATCAGGTTTTCTGGGTCTCAATGTTTTTGTGTGGATAGGTTTCTCAATTTCTTTCTTAGGTATTTGCATTCTTCATCAAACAGTTTGTCATTGTAGTTCATTTTCTTGGTTTGTCTAGTTTCATTTTTTTTATTTGATAGGGAGGCTGAGAGGTCAAATATATTGTTTAGGTTTTCTACTGCCAAGTTTACACCTCCACAATTACAGTGAAACATTTTGTTCAGGAAATTGTCTAGAAGGGATTTAATTCGTTTTTTGGTAGATTTCCACACTACTTTCCTTCCATCTATAGCATTTCTTAATATTGTGCAGTTCCTTTCGCTTTGATGCCTCATGATTGAACATAGCTGGGCTCAAGTAGGGTGTGATTTTGCTGTGATCTAATATGGGTGTCAGTGGACTGACTGTGAACGCTCTAAGAGACTCTGGGATGAGGTCAGTGATAAAGTAGTCTACAGTACTACTGCCTAGAGATGAGTTATAGGTGTACCTACCAAAGGAGTCCCCTCGAAACCTACCATTGATATGTACATACCCAGCGTCCAACAGAGCTGCAGGAGTTGTAAACCATTTTTGTTGGTTATGTTGTCATAGTTGTGTCTAGGGGGACATATGGGGGAGGGAATGCTGTCACCTCCAGGTAGGTGTTTGTCCCCCTGTGTGTTGAGGGTGTCAGGTTCTTGTCCAGTTCTGACATTTAGGTCGCCACAGACTAGTACATGTCCCTGGGC
The DNA here is from genome assembly GCF_018296145.1 of Oncorhynchus tshawytscha. Classification (NCBI taxonomy): domain Eukaryota; kingdom Metazoa; phylum Chordata; class Actinopteri; order Salmoniformes; family Salmonidae; genus Oncorhynchus; species Oncorhynchus tshawytscha. Next base: position 540,960 of record NW_024609815.1, read on the forward strand.
CTGGAAACATGTCCCTGGGCCCCTCTAGGATGGAGAAGCTGTCACCCCTCCAAGGTGGCATAGCAGTTCAGACGTCTTTTGTCCTCGTCTTGTCGTGTCCTGTATATATATATATTTACAACTTTTTTCACATACATTTTATTTTTATTTTCCATCAACTCATCTTCAAAACACTCTCCTGCAACCCGCCCCATAAATTTATATTTATAAAAAAGTATTATTTACCTCAAATCTGTAATCCTCCAAGAAGCTAGCCAGAAACTCCAAGAAGCTAGCCTGAAACTAGCCAGAAGCTAATCCAGAAGCTAATCAGAAGCTAGTTCAGTTCTTTACTGGCAAATCGTTAGTATTCAGCTAACCACGGTTTGTGGTCATCAGCTATCCTTTAGCTCGAAAATCTATCGCCAGTTCTGTACGGCGCAGCGCGGCTCGGAACTGAACATACCGGACCAATTTTTCTCTCCATGTCCCTGGATTTCGACTGCTCTCTGGACATTCATACCCGGATCTCACAGCTAGCTAGCTGCTATCCGTGTGACTATCGGCCTTCGTCGATTCCGGAACAAACATCAATTATTCCGGAGCTAGCCAGCTCCGTCAATCACTCCTGAGTTCCATCAATCACTCCTGGGCTGCAGTCACCTATCCGGACCCGTTTTACTGCCTATTCGGAGCCCCACCGGGCCTTCATAACTGGACTGCCGACGTTATCTACCCGAAGGAGATCCGGCTGGCTCCTCCGTCGCGACGTTACCTGAACGCCCATCTGCGGCCTGCTAACCGTTAGCTGTCTTACCGGCTGCTATCTGAATAGACAATCGGACAATTTATTTATTTTTATTATTATTATGTTTTCTTATTGGGCCTCTATAACTATATCTATTGTTTTTGTTTTTGTTGTTGTGTGATTTGGATTAATCCCCTCTACCACACGGAACCCCAATAATCTACTGACGGAACGCAAGAGGTGGCTAACAACAGACCTCCATCCTATGCTAGCTTGCTACCGATGGCCTGGCTAGCTGTCTAAATCGCCGTGACCCCCAACCAACCTCTCCACTCACTGGACCCTTTTGATCACTCGACTAAACATGCCTCTCCTTAATGTCAATATGTCTTGTCCATTGCTGTTCTGGTTAGTGTTTATTGGCTTATTTCACTGTAGAGCCTCTAGTCCTGCTCACTATACCTTATCCAACCTATTAGTTCCACCACCCACACATGCAATGACATCTCCTGGTTTCAATGATGTTTCTAGAGACAATATCTCTCTCTTCATCACTCAATACCTAGGTTTACCTCCACTGTATTCACATACTACCATACCTTTGTCTGTACATTATACCTTGATGCTATTTTACCGCCCCCAGAAACCTCCTTTTACTCTATGTTCCAGACGTTCTCTAGACGACCAATTCTCATAGCTTTTAGCCGTACCCTTATTCTACTCCTCCTATGTTCCTCTGGCGATGTAGAGGTGAATCCAGGCCCTGCAGTGCCTAGCTCCACTCCTATTCCCCAGGCGCTCTCTTTTTACGACTTCTGTAACCGTAATAGCCTTGGTTTCATGCATGTTAACATTAGAAGCCTCCTCCCTAAGTTTGTTCTATTCACTGCTTTAGCACACTCTGCCAACCCGGATGTTCTAGCTGTGTCTGAATCCTGGCTTAGGAAGACCACCAAAAATTCAGAAATTTTAATTCCAAACTACAACATTTTCAGACAAGATAGAACTGCCAAAGGGGGCGGTGTTGCAATCTACTGCAAAGATAGCCTGCAGAGTTCTGTCCTACTATCCAGGTCTGTACCCAAACAATTTGAACTTCTACTTTTAAAAATCCACCTCTCTAAAAACAAGTCTCTCACCGTTGCCACCTGCTATAGACCACCCTCTGCCCCCAGCTGTGCTCTGGACACCATATGTGAACTGATTGCCCCCCATCTATCTTCAGAGTTCGTGCTGCTAGGCGACCTAAACTGGAACATGCTTAACACCCCAGCCATCCTACAATCTAAACTTGATGCCCTCAATCTCACACAAATTATCAATGAACCTACCAGGTACCTCCCCAAAGCCTTAAACACGGGCACCCTCATAGATATCATCATAACCAACTTCCCCTCTAAATACACCTTTGCTGTCTTCAACCAAGATCTCAGCGATCACTGCCTCATTGCCTGCATCTATAATGGGTCAGCGGTCAAACGACCTTCACTCATCACTGTAAAACGCTCCCTGAAACACTTCTGCGAGCAGGCCTTTCTAATCGACCTGGCCGGGGTATCCTGGAAGGATATTGATCTCATCCCGTCAGTAGAGGATGCCTGGATATTTTTAAAAAATGCCTTCCTAACCATCTTAAATAAACATGCCCCATTCAAGAAATTTAGAACCAGGAACAGATATAGCCCTTGGTTCTCCCCAGACCTGACTGCCCTTAACCAATACAAAAACATCCTATGGCGTTCTGCATTAGCATCGAACAGCCCCGTGATATGCAGCTGTTCAGGGAAGCTAGAAACCATTATACACAGGCAGTTAGAAAAGCCAAGGCTAGCTTTTTCAAGCAGAAATTTGCTTCCTGCAACACTAACTCAAAAAAGTTCTGGGACACTGTAAAGTCCATGGAGAATAAGAACACCTCCTACCAGCTGCCCACTGCACTGAAGATAGGAAACACTGTCACCACTGATAAATCCACCATAATTGAGAATTTCAATAAGCATTTTTCTACAGCTGGCCATGCTTTCCACCTGGCTACTCCTACCCCGGTCAACAGCACTGCACCCCCAACTGCAACTCGCCCAAGACTTCCCCATTTCTCCTTCTCCCAAATCCATTCAGCTGATGTTCTGAAAGAGCTGCAAAATCTGGACCCCTACAAATCAGCCGGGCTAGACAATCTGGACCCTTTCTTTCTAAAATTATCTGCCGAAATTGTTGCCACCCCTATTACTAGCCTGTTCAACCTCTCTTTCGTGTCGTCTGAGATTCCCAAAGATTGGAAAGCAGCTGCGGGTCATCCCCCTCTTCAAAGGGGGGGACACTCTTGACCCAAACTGCTACAGACCTATATCTATCCTACCGCGCCTTTCTAAGGTCTTCGAAAGCCAAGTCAACAAACAGGTTACCGACCATTTCGAATCTCACCATACCTTCTCTGCTATGCAATCTGGTTTCAGAGCTGGTCATGGGTGCACCTCAGCCACGCTCAAGGTCCTAAACGATATCTTAACCGCCATCGATAAGAAACATTACTGTGCAGCCGTATTCATTGATCTGGCCAAGGCTTTCGACTCTGTCAATCACCACATCCTCATCGGCAGACTCGACAGCCTTGGTTTCTCAAATGATTGCCTCGCCTGGTTCACCAACTACTTCTCTGATAGAGTTCAGTGTGTCAAATCGGAGGGTCTGCTGTCCGGACCTCTGGCAGTCTCTATGGGGGTGCCACAGGGTTCAATTCTTGGACCGACTCTCTTCTCTGTATACATCAATGAGGTCGCTCTTGCTGCTGGTGAGTCTCTGATCCACCTATACGCAGATGACACCATTCTGTATACTTCCGGCCCTTCTTTGGACACTGTGTTAACAACCCTCCAGGCAAGCTTCAATGCCATACAACTCTCCTTCCGTGGCCTCCAATTGCTCTTAAATACAAGTAATACTAAATGCATGCTCTTCAACCGATCGCTACCTGCACCTACCCGCCTGTCCAACATCACTACTCTGGACGGCTCTGACTTAGAATACGTGGACAACTACAAATACTTAGGTGTCTGGTTAGACTGTAAACTCTCCTTCCAGACCCATATCAAACATCTCCAATCCAAAGATAAATCTAGAATTGGCTTCCTATTTCGCAACAAAGCATCCTTCACTCATGCTGCCAAACATACCCTTGTAAAACTGACCATCCTACCAATCCTCGACTTTGGCGATGTCATTTACAAAATAGCCTCCAATACCCTACTCAACAAATTGGATGCAGTCTATCACAGTGCAATCCGTTTTGTCACCAAAGCCCCATATACTACCCACCATTGCGACCTGTACGCTCTCGTTGGCTGGCCCTCGCTTCATACTCGTCGCCAAACCCACTGGCTCCATGTCATCTACAAGACCCTGCTAGGTAAAGTCCCCCTTATCTCAGCTCGCTGGTCACCATAGCATCTCCCACCTGTAGCACACGCTCCAGCAGGTATATCTCTCTAGTCACCCCCAAAACCAATTCTTTCTTTGGCCGCCTCTCCTTCCAGTTCTCTGCTGCCAATGACTGGAACGAACTACAAAAATCTCTGAAACTGGAACCACTTATCTCCCTCACTAGCTTTAAGCACCAACTGTCAGAGCAGCTCACAGATTACTGCACCTGTACATAGCCCACCTATAATTTAGCCCAAACAACTACCTCTTTCCCAACTGTATTTAATTTTTATTTATTTATTTATTTTGCTGCTTTGCACCCCATTATTTTTATTCCTACTTTGCACATTCTTCCATTGCAAAACTACCATTCCAGTGTTTTACTTGCTATATTGTATTTACTTTGCCACCATGGCCTTTTTTGCCTTTACCTCCCTTCTCACCTCATTTGCTCACATTGTATATAGACTTGTTTATACTGTGTTATTGACTGTATGTTTGTTTTACTCCATGTGTAACTCTGTGTCGTTGTATCTGTCGAACTGCTTTGCTTTATCTTGGCCAGGTTGTAAATGAGAACTTGTTCTCAACTTGCCTACCTCTTTAAATAAAGGTAAAATAAATAAAAATAAATAAATCGTTAAAGTATGGGGATTCTATTGGTGGGGATGTAGGTAGCACACATGAGGAATTTTTTCTCTGTTGAGATCATTTCCTTATTAATTTCTAGCCAGATTTAAAATGTTCCTGTTTTGACTAATTTGATAGAGTGGGTTAGGTCTGCTCTATACCAAATTAGCATACCCCCTGAGTCTCTTCCCTGTTTCACACCTGGTAGTGTGGTGGATGGGACTACCAGCTCTCTGTAACCTAGAGGGCAACCAGTGGGTCAATCTCCTTTATACCTTGTTTCTTGTAGGATGACAATGTCTGTATTTCCAATTTCTTTGATGAAGTCTGGGTTCCTGCTCTTTAGGCCAAAGGCAGATGACCTCAGGCCTTGTATATTCCAGGATTAGATAGTAAATGCTTTGTGTTTAATTGTGTCTAGTGTTATTTTTGTGTGGTTTAGGCCTGGATCATTAAAGTTGGTGTGAGTAGAGCATGTTGAGCGTCTGATACTTACTTCTTAGGTCGCAGGATGGGGCTTTAGAGGGTGTAATTGTGGGGGTTGAGCCTGTTGCTCTGCTCATGGCCTGGGCATATGTCCTGCTGTCATGTTGAGGTACTTGCCGCAGGGGCGGGGGACATGGGGAGGGGCAGAAGGGGTACAGGTCTGATATGGTGTGGCCTATATAGGGTGTGAGGGATTGCTGCCTTGTAGAGGTGGACCTGGTTGTAAAAGGCTGTTCAAGTCCAGGATAGAGAGGTGGGCCACGTAGACATTAAGTTTTGAGGCATAGTCTCGCAATTTGCTTCCATACACCCGCTGTATGGTGGCAGGGTGAAATTATTTTCGTGGTAGCACGGAGGAAATAACCACTTGTGTGTTGGGGAAAGTGGAAGAAGATTTTTCAATCACTCCCTTGAGTGCTGTGGTCACCCTTTCCTGTTTGGCCTCAGGTTATTTGTGCCGGTGTGAATTATGATGATGCTGGGGGACCCTTGTCTGTCCTCTGACAACAGCTCCAAGGCATGCCTAGTGTTTGGCCACCAGAGTTTAGCCACTTTGTGTTTGGGAAAAAGTTTATCCTCTTGAATGTATTTCCACCCTGGGCCAATAACCTCTCTCTTGACATAGGGGTAGTGTGCTCTTATAGCACTGTGCCATGATAGGGGATGGTTACATGCACACAGAGGAAATGAATCCTGCTTAAGTAAGTATTATTTGTATACAGACAGACTGGAGTCTTGAAGCACTGATGACAACAGATACATGCAGAAACCTCTCCTCCACTAGCTAAGATACTATTTCATATCAAACCATGATACTATTTAATATTTTATTGATTCTACTCTATGAATGTCTATGAAGGCCTATACCCCCTCCAAGAAAAGTGTTATGAGGAAGTGATCTTATCAAGAATGCTCGTTTGTCTCAGATAGACTCCATCACTCCTACAGAGTACAATGTGATGTATTGTCCAACCCACACACACACACACACACACACACACACTACACATTGAGACTGTATTTGTTTTCTGCCAATCATAATGGAGAGTTAAACTATTAGCTAGTTCTTATAGAGATATTATCATTATTAGGGGTTATTAGTTCAACACACACACACTTCTCCTAGGCAGAACAGTCACAAACCAACACACCTACACGTTCCTTGATTCCTGTGAAAATATCAAATATTCCTTGCTCAGTTGAACATTCCGTTCTTTAAAGACCAAGAAGCAATTAAATGAGAAAAACATTGTATTCCTACTATACTGTTATTGCATGTGGTTCACACACACACACACACATACACGCACGCACACGCACACACACACACACACACACACACACACACACACATTGGATGTACTGCAGGGGTTTTTTGTTGAAAGAACAGAAAGAACACTGATAAAGAACAGAAAGAACAGTGAAAGATTTGGCAGCTCAGTTACACTTATTCGGAGAAGAATGTAGATGGTATCCGTGTGTGTGTGTGTGTGTGTGTGTGTGTGTGTGTGTGTGTGTGTGTGTGTGTGTGTGTGTGTGTGTGTGTGTGTGTGTGTGTGTGTGTGTGTGTGTGTGTGTGTGCGTGCGTGTGTGTGCACTGACGAAAGTAGATAATATCTGCATTCTGATTGGCTTACTCCAAAGCTCCTGTGTCAAATTTCTGAGATCAAATTTCACAGACTTTAGAGTCTACAGCAGTCAAATTCAGTGCAGTCAGAAATGTGATTTTCCTGTGTTTTATACATATTTTCACACTATGAAGTTGGAAAAATGCTGTGAAATTGTAAGAATGATGATAATGCCCTTTTGTGTAAGAGCTGTGTCATGACGTTGGCCTGGGGGGGTAAGGATTATGAGTCATAAATACCTCTTCCCCCATTTTTCCTCGCTCCACCCTACTGAGGTTACATTTGCAAAACCTTTAGTTAACATAGAGATTCTGGGAACATCAGTAGGTGGGGGGAAATGAACTATATTCTGGTAATCCGAGCAATTGAACATATGCGGTGGTACTTGAATAGGAATGAATATGATGTCAGTTCAGTTGTCATCTGAGACATTCTCATCAATGATAAAATGATATAAACCCTACAGTGGAAAGTCTACACATCAGAGTTATCGGATTCACATGGAATTGTTGTTCAATTTAAATGTTTTAATATTAAATTATTCATGATGGGATGAATTGTCATTTTAGCTTCTAAAATGTGAGATTTGGGTTTTCATAAGAATAGGGCTGCTCAATCAGTGGCCCGCCCCTGTGAAGGGACATGGGCTATAAAACTTTTCTAACACGCCCTCCTCTCCCTTCCTATATAATCCCGTGACGACAATATAACCTCCTGTTCCGAGGATGTAGGACGACGGTCCGATGTCAGAATGGTTCAGATAATAACTACAGAATGAAGACGACATCAGCGTGAGCTTGGGTTGCAAATGGTATGAACTTTGAACTCTTATTCACTACAGAAGTGATATCTCCTAGCCGTTGAGTTAGCAACAGCAGATGCAAACGCAGGTTAGGAAGGAACAGACAGAGTATCCCGTCTACCACACAACGACGTTACTACAACGTATTCAATTGACAAACAGAGACATTCTTCAAAGGACTCGGTTGGGAAACACGGCCTTCCATCTACCACCAACCAGAGTAAATATTTATTGCATTTTCCTTTTCCAAATGGGAGGTCATTTAGAATGCATAAGATACTGTATTTATGATAGCACAGCTTCGCCTTTGTTCCTCAGTCTTCCCACTCTTTCACTGAAACCCAGCCCTTTTCCTTTGTGTAACAAGCTCTCATATCTGTTCCGCCCGCTAGGCACATTTTCCTTCCTCATTTGTAATCAAGTTATGATTTAATTATGTGTATGTGTAATTCTGTGTGATTAGTTAGGTATTTAGTAAATAAATAATTAAACCCAATTTTGTATTGCTGATTCAAATTGTTAGCCAGGGTTCGTGCAGATAACCAAGAGTTTACAACTTTCAGATGAGACTGAATTAAGAGGACGATTAATATTGACTGATATTGATGTAAAATATTACTAGGTCTTTAAGAGTTTATTCAGAAGATAACAGCCACATAAATATTATTTTGTGGTGCCCGACTCTAGTTAGTTACATTTACATGATTAGCTCAATCGGGTGATATTAATTACGGATAAATTATTTTATAGAATAGCATGTCATATCACTTAATCCGGCATAGCCAAAGACACGACAGCTGTTTGAAATGACCACCTGAAATCTCAGTCTGTTTTGGTGGGATCGAGTTTGACCTGCCGGGTGACCTGCATTAGCTGATAGACCAATAATAGAGTTCCAAACCTCTCTGCCAATAACAGCTAGTTTCCCCCTCCCCACTCAGCCCACTCCAAGACAGTCCTAGCTAAATTCTTGCTTAATAAATTGCTATTTACTAAGAAGCTATTTTTGACATGTTTTTTTTATTGGACCAGGTATATTGACTGAGAATACATTCTCATTTGCAGCAAATAGTTACAGGGGAGAGGAGGGGGATTAATGAGCCAATTGTAAACTGTAGATGATTAGGTGGCCATGATGGTATGAAGGCCAGAGTGGAAATTTAGCCAGGACACCGGGGTTAACACCACTACTCTTACAATAAGTGCCATTGCATCTTTAGTGACTACAGAGAGTCAGGACACCCGTTTAACGTCCCTTCCGAAAGACGGCACCCTGCACAGGGCAATGTCCCCAATCACTGCCCTGTGGCATTGATATGTTTTTTTTTTAGACCAGAGGAAAGGGTGCCTCCTACAGGCCCTCCAACACCACTTTCAGCAACATCTGGTCTCCCATCCAGGGACTGACCAAGACCAACCCTGATTAGCTTCAGAAGCAAGCCAGCAATGGCCTTGAAAACAATCACAGTAAGGTCATTCATTGTTACTCAGAATTGATTTGATATTGAAATATAAATGGCTGCATTGTCCACTTTTGTTCATATAACAGTCCAGTTCTGTTTCTACAGCAGTCTACATCAGTTTCAAGAACAATTTAGTTAATATAATAGTCCAGTTCTGTTTCTACAGCAGTCTACATCAGTTTCAAGAACCATTTAGTTAATATAGCAGTAGGAGTGGGACACACACATGTGAGTTATACGGCTGCTGCCCACACGCGTAAACACACACACACACAACCACTCCCATCAGCTGTTTTCTGGCAGCAAGGCTCGGCATTCGGGACTAAATATGCAGTGAAAAGAGACAGATGGAGACACTGAGGGTGTGAAAGAGGGAGAGAAAGAGAGGAATGATAGAGGGTGGAAGGGAGGGAGGATGAGAGAGGATGAGAGGGAGGGAGGGAGGCAGGGAGGAAGGAAGGGTGAGAGAGAGAGAATAAAGAGAAGAGAGAGCGCGAGATCACTCCCTCATCTGTCTGTTAGCCATCTAACCCTCTAGCCAGGTGCAGCAGACTAACAATAGACTGTTTACAGCCATTACAGACAGACCATACACCAGGAGAGAGAGAGAGAGAGAGAAGGTCAAATGTCTACTCTTTGCTGATGATCTGGTTTCCCCAACAAGGAGGGCCTACAGCAGCACCCAGATCTTCTGCACAGATTCTGTCAGACCTGGGCCCTGACAGTAAATCTAAGACAAAAATAATGGTGTTCCAAAACAGGTCCAGTTGCCAGGACCACAAATTCAAATTCCATCTAGACACCTTTACCCTAGAGCAGATATATCCAAACTGGGGTACGCAATGCCGTCGGGGGTGCGCCAATTATTTTTTATTTTTTTTACAAATTATAGTTTTTTTATTTCGAAAAATATATAAAAATCTTCCCATTTTCAAACAGTCCATTTAGATTTTCCAACGGGGCTATACATTTGGGTGAGTTTTTCTTCTCTCGCCTGAGTAGCCTCTTTTCACTGCCAAAAATAAAATTAAACCATCTAGTGTTCAGCGAAATAACATCACAATGTCAAACACAGGCAGCCTGGTCAAATAATGACATCCTGTCACATTAACCGTTACTCTCTTGCAGGAATTCCACTAACCAGGAGAGGCCAAGAGGCTCTTGCTGCCAAGGGAATGCCTGACAGTTTGAATGATGTTTTGGACAGTACAGTGAAAATGGTTAACTTTATTAAAGCAAGGCCCCTGAACTCTCGTGTATTTTCTGCACTGTGCAATGATATGGGCAGTGACCATGGAACAGTTTTAGAAACATACATAGGTGCGCTGGTTATCAAGAGACAAGCTTAAAGTTTTCTTTACTGACCATAATTTTCACTTGTCTGACCGCTTGCATTGCTACGGGTTTTCCGCACGAATGGCCTATCTGGGTGATGTTTTTTCTTGCCTGAATGATCTGAATCTGGGATTACAGGGACTCTCCGCAATTATATTCAATGTGCGGCGCAAAATCGAGGCTATGATTAAGAGGTTGGAGGTCTTCTCTGTCTGCATTGACAAGGACAACACACGGGTCTTTTCATCATTGTACGGTATTTTTGTGTGAAACTGAACTCAAGCTTACGGACAATGTCAAATGTGATACTGCGAAGCACCTGTGTCAGGATCGTTGGAAGCATACTCGGAACAACGTGCAGCGTGATCTGGGTTCCACATCTTTTCTTAGAAATAAGTGAACCACACAACAAAACAATAAAGACTAAACGAAACATGACGACAATGGAGTGCTAACATGCAACTACACATAAACAATATCCCACCAACACAGGTGGAAAAAAGCTACCTAAATATGATCCCAAAATTAGAGACAACGATTACCAGCTGCCTCTAATTGGGAATCATACAAAATCACCAACATAGAAAACAAAACTAGAACCCCACATAGAAATAATAAACTAGATGAACCCTCCAGTCACACCCTGACCTACTCCACCATAGAAAATAAGGACTCTCTATGGTCAGGACGTGACAACCTGAGTGAGTTGGGTGCGTAATTTCGCAGGTACTTTCCCGAAATGGATGACACAAACAACTGGATTCGTTATCCCTTTCATGCCCTGCCTCCAGTCCACTTACTGATATCTGAACAAGAGAGCCTCATCGAAATGGCAAAAAGCGGTTCTGTGAAAATTGTATTGAATCAGAAGCCACTGCCATATTTCTGGATTGGGCTGCGCTCAGAGTATCCTGCCTTGGCAAATCGCACTGTTAAGACACTGATGCCCTTTGCAACCACGTACCTATGTGAGAGTGGATTCTCAGCCCTTACTAGCATGAAAACTAAATACAGGCAAAGACTGTGTGTGTGGAAAATTATTTAAGACTG
>NW_024609815.1:562500-582500 GCF_018296145.1 Oncorhynchus tshawytscha
ATAATTTTTGTGTGATTTTGTTGTCAGCACATTCAACTATGTAAAGAAAAAAATATTTAAGAAGGATATTTCATTCATTCAGATCTAGGATGTGTTATTTTAGTGTTCCCTTCATTTTTTTGAGCAGGGTACATATACACTGAGTGTACAAAACATTAAGAACACCTGCTCTTTCTGTGACATAGACTGACCAGGTGAGTCCAGGTGAAAGTTATGATCCCTTATATATGTCACTTGTTAAATTCCCTTCAATCAGTGTAGATGAAGGGGAGGACACAGGTTGAAGAAGGATTTTTAAGTCTTGAGACCATTGAGACTTGTATTGTGTATGTGTGCCATTCAGAGGGTGAGTGGGTAATATTTAAGTGCCTTTGAACGGGGTATGATAGTAGGTACCAGGGTCCAGGATGCTTTGTGTCAAGAACTGCAACACTGCTGGATTTTTCCACGCTCAACAGTTTCCTGTATGTTTCAAGAATGGTCCACCACCCAAAAGACATCTAGCCAACTTGACACAACTGTGTTGGAGTCAACATGGGTCAGCATCCCATCACTTTCGACACCATGTAGAGTCCATGCTCTGACCAATTGAGGCTGTTCTATAGGCAAAGGGGGGCAGTAAAATAGAGAAGCAGTAAAGGCTATATACAGGGGGTACTGGTGTCAATGATGCAATCTGTCAGGATGCTCTCGATGGTTCAGCTGTAGAACTTTTTGAGGATCTGAGGACCCATGACAAATCTGTTTAGTTTCTTGAGGGGAAAAAGGCTTCGTAGTGCCCTCTTCACAACAGTCTTGGTGTGTTTGGTCCATGAGAGGTTGTTGGTGATGTGGACAGCAAGGAACTTGAAGCTCTCAACCTACTCCACTACAGCCCCGTCGATGAGAATGGGGGCGTGCTCGGTCCTCCTTTTCCCGTAGTCCACAATCATCTCCTTTGTCTTGATCATGTTGAGGGAGAGGTTGCTATCCTGGCACCACACGGCCAGGTCTCTGATGTCCTCCCTATAGGCTGTCTCATCATTGTCGGTGATCAGACCTACCACTGTTGTGTCATTGGCAAACTTAATGATGGTGTTGGAGTCGTGCCTGGCCATGCAGTCACGAGTGAACAGGGAGTACAGGAGGGGACTGAGCACGCACCCCTGAGGGGCCCCCGTGTTGAGTATCAGCGTGGCAGATGTGTTGTTACCTACCCTTACCACCTGGGGGTAAGGAAGTCCAGGATCCAGTTGCAGAGGGAGGTGTTTAGTCCCAGGGCCCTTAGCTTAGTGATGAGCTTTGAGGGCACTATGGTGTTGAACACTGAGCTGTAGTCAATAATAGCATTCTCACGTAGGTGTTCCTTTTGTCCGGGTGGTAAAGGGCAGTGTGGAGTGCAATAGAGATTGCATCGTCTTTGGATCTGTTGGGGCAGTATGCAAATTGGAGTGGGTCTCGGGTTTCTGGAATAATGATGTTGATGTGAGCCATGACCAGCACTTCATGGCTACGAATGTGAGTGCTACGGGTCGGTAGTCATTTAGGCAGGTTACCTTAGTGTTCTTGGGCACAGGGACTATGATGGTCTGTTTGAAACATGATGGTATTACAGACTCAGTCAGGGACAGGTTGAAAATGTCAGTGAAGACACTTGCCAGTTGGTCAGCGCATGCTCACAGTACACGTCCTAGTAATCCATCTGGCCCTGTGGCCTTGTGAATGTTGACCTGTTTAAAGGTCTTACTCACATCGGCTACAGAGAGCATGATCACACAGTCCTCCAGAACAGCTGATGCTCTCATGTAGTATGCTTCAGTGTTGCATGCCTCGAAGCGAGCATAGACGTGATCTAGCTTGTCTGGTAAGCTCGTGTCACTGGGAAGCTCGTGGCTGTTCTTTCCTTTGTAGTCTGTAATAGTTTTCAACCCTGCCACATCTGACCAGCGTTGGAGCCGGTGTAGTACGATTCAATCTTAGTCCTGTATTGGCGCTTTGCCTGTTTGATGGTTCGTCAGAGGGCATAGTGGGATTTCTTATAAGCATTTGGGTTAGAGTCCCGCTCCTTGAAAGCGGCAGCTCTACCCGGATGTTGCCTGTTATCTATGGTTTCTGGTTCGGGTTATGTACGTACTGTCACTGTAGGGACAACGTCATCGATGCACTTATTGATGAAGCCAGTGACTGATGTGGTATACTCTTCATTGCCATCGGAAGAATCCCAGAACATGTTCCAGTCTGTGCAAAACAGTCCTGTAGCTTAGCATCTGCATCTTCTAACCACTTCTTTATTGACCGAGTCACTGGTGCTTTACTGCTTTAGTTTTTGTTAGCAGGAATCAGGATGATAGAATTATGGTCAGATTTGCCAAATGGAGGGTGAGGGAGAGCTTTGTACGCATCTCTGTGTGTGGAGTAAAGGTGGTCTACAGTTTTTTCCCCTCTGGTTGCACATTTAAGATGCTGGTAGAAATGAGGTAAAAAGGATTTAAGTTTCCTGCATTAAGGTCCCTGGTCACTAGGAGCGCCGCCTCTGGATGAGCATTTTCCTGTTTGCTTATGGCCTTATACAGCTCATTGAGTGCAGTCTTAGTGACAGCATCGGTTTATGGTGGTAAATAGACAGCTACGAAAAATAGAGGTGAAAACTCTCTTGGTAAATAGTGTGGTCTACAGCTTATCCTGAGATACTCTACCTCAGGCGGGGAAAATCTTGTGACTTCCTTTATATTAGATTTTGTGCACCAGCACACCAGCACCAGTATAGTGTTTAAAAATATACACAGACTGCCACCTCTTGTCTTACCAGAGGCGGCTGTTCTATCAGCGTAAACTCCGACATCTGTATGTTATCCTTTTTGTTGTTCAGCCACAACTCAGTGACAAGATATTACAGTTTTTAATGTCCCGTTGGTAGGATATTCATGACCGTAGCTCATCTATTTTGTTATCCGATGATTGTAGGTTGGCTAATAGGACTAACGGTAGAGGCAAATTACCCACTTGCCGTCGGATCCTTACAAGGCACCCCGACCTACATTCCCGATATCTCTGTCTCTTTCTCATGCGAATCACAGGGATTTGGGCCTTGAAGTAAATTCTTCGCATCCGACTCGTAAAAGAAAAAATCTTTGCCCAGTACGAGGTGAGTAATCGCTGTCCTGATATTTAGAAGCTAATTTTGGTCGTAAGAGATGGTGGCAGAAACATTATGTACAAAATAAGTTACAAATAAGGTGAAAAAAACACACAATAGCACAATAGGTTAGGAGACAGTAAAATGGCAGCCATCTCCTCCTGCGCCATTCAGTTACATTACTAAGTCTGCACGTCACAAGATCTTAGTCCTGTGAGTTAATACAATATCTTTCTCCTGGCAGCTAAAACTTGATCTTAGTCCTGGCAGCTAACCAAAGTTCTTAGTCCTGGGAGCTAACACAAAATCTTAGTCCTGGCAGCTAACAGAAGATCTTAGTCCTGGCAGCTAACACAAGTTCTTAGTCCAGGGAGCTAACACAAGATTTTAGTCCGGGAAGCTAACACAAGATCTTTGTCCAGGCAGCTAACACAAGATCTTTGTCCAGGCAGCTAACACAAGATCTTAGTGCTGGGAGCTAACACAAGATCTTTGTCCTGGCAGCTAACACAAGATCTTAGTCCTGGGAGCTAACATAATATATTTGTCCAGGCAGCTAACACAATATCTTAGTCCTGGGAGCTAACACAAGTCTTGAGGCATCTAATACAAGTGTAGTTCACTGAACCCCCTCCCCTACAATGGCAGGCAGTAGTTTGACTGAGGAGATTGTGAATATTTAATATTCCCACATGTTATCTAACCAAGACAGAGGAGATGAGATTCTAATGGAAGTGAGTTGTGATAGGGAGTGAATCTGCTCTGTGTGTGTGTGTGTGTGGGGGGGGTCGTCACTCTCACCCCTCAGGTTGTGCGACTTCATCGCTTTGCATCGTGAGATTCTGGGTAGTGGGCACGGAAGTCTGACATTGCCCTTCTCTCTGAGTGACACATCTCTCTCTCACACACACGCACAAACGAAACACACACACACACACAATATATGGGGTCACATAGATACATACTGTATCTATGGGCAATAGCATGGCTACTGAATATTTCATAACAGTAGGGTTTAAAAATAGATGTTTAGTTTCACTGTCCTGGCGGGGGAATTTGACAACTGTACAAAGCTAAGGGTGGCCTTGTAGAGGGGCACTTCCTCTGGTACAGTTCAATCCATCTTAGGGCCATGGCCACTCATACTGTATTAAATACCAGCGTGACTGTTAATGGGAATATATTCAATTAAACAACTATTTCGTACTCGTTCCTAGCTCCTAGTTTCCTAGTATTTTTCTCACTTCCCCAATGCCAGGTTGTTACTACTGCTCCTGTACATAATGTATGGTTTGAAACTTAAAGTAATATTTTCAACTTATATTACAGTTACTGTACTGTAATAATAACCAGCAACATACACAGTTAAAAAACACTGTCTGTCTGTCTGTCTGTCTGTCTGTCTGTCTGTCTGTCTGTCCCTCCGTGGGTATCATACACCCTCTAGACCAGGGATGGGCAACTTTGATGGGGGCGGCAGTGGCTCTTGGGTCAGCCTACCAACATCCATACCTACACATGTGATCAGAGCAACACGTTTGCTTTACATCACTTTTTATGTTGCAGTTTTACTGTCAGTCAGTGCCATATAACAAGTGGAAAACTGTTGATGCACAACCAAGTTTGGAAATGGCATGTTGTGTTTTCTAAATGTTTCACCCCCGGCTCCTACGCCCATGTATATCATGATTACTAGTGCCAGGAGTTGTGAACTGACCATAAAATACAGATCCTCATGTTTCAAAAAAGAAAAGAACAACTGCCATCTCAACTGTTACAGTAGGTCACAGGCCGTGTAGTAACAGCAGTAGTAACAACCTGGCATTGGGGAAGTGAGAAAAATACTAGGAAATGAGTCATACAGTAGCAGAGAAAGAGAAGAAAGGAAAAGACTGAAGCAAACAACAATGCACATTTCTTTCATACATTTAAAACAAAGGACATCAAGGACAACTAAAATCATAACAGCAATGCCAACTGTATATGTTTTTGTGCATGTCTGGTGCTATTTCATGTATGTGTGTGTTCTTGTATGTGTTTATTTGAATAAAAGTGTGTGTGTATGCATGTGTACAAACACCTGCACGGCATCAGTCAAACCGGCATTAGTTGTAAAAACATTCATTCATTCATTCAAATGTACTTTTTATTATGTTTTATTTCTCTTTTCTAAAAACGTTTATCTTTGACCGTCATTCTATCTCTCACACAGCAACTCCACTCCCACTTGTCTCCAATTCCACATACCAACCCTCAGCTTCCCTCAGCCCATCCCATCTATCTCTGCTGGCCACCCACTTCGTGTTTCTACGCAACACATATCTTTCAACTATGCTGTGATGTTTAATGTACAATTTCAATCTATCTAATCGAATGGAATCTACAGGTTGCGTGTTGAAGATAAATACTTTTACTACGAGTATTAGTATATTAGCAATTGACTGACCCGGTCAATTTTAGATCAATGCTATGCATTTTCAGCCATTCCTGAACCTGAGACCAGAAACAGGCTACCTGAGGGCAACACCAAAGTAAATGGTCAATTGACTCTGTATCCTCACAACAAAATCTGCAGAGCTTCGATGATTTTATGTCCCAAATACTCAACATTCTGTTGGTGGCAAGAATAATATATAATAATTTTAGCTGAAAAGCACAAGTCTTGAATCTTGCGTTGTTTTATATATCAACTCATACACCCTGTACCATGGAATCAGTACATCAAAAATATCTTCACAACTATTTTGCAATCTGTATGGCACAGTTGTCAACATCCTGGTCCTCAAATGAAACTGGTATACTTTCCTATTTATGCTATTTTTATTCCTCTGACAGTTTTGATCCTTTATATTGGGCAGATAGACCAGTTCCCTACCTCCTCCCACTGCCACCTGCCTCTTCCATTTTTGGGGTAATACTGTAATCAATTGGTTGTACACTTGGATTGAGCAGACTCCATGAAGGACGTAATGCTACCATTCCAATTTACAATGTAAAGTCATGTAATTTAAAAACAAAATACCCTTTTCAAACATCTTTCCCATAAATACAGTTATTTTATCAACTAACACATTTGAGTTCAGCCATCATTTTTTTTGTAATATTTGTTCTATCTTTTCAGGGGGATGAAATGGAAATTGTATCCAATGCTTGTTAGAAAAAGAGAGATACTTTGAAAAAAGTATAATTTTCAATTAATCGAAAATGAAAATGGCAATCTGCACAAAGGCAAAAAGGCTATTTTTAAACAATGGATGAGTTTTTCTTGTTAATCTACTTGAGAACCATTCAGGGTTCAAATAAAACTTTTCAATGAGTGAAGCTTTTAGAGAGAGGTTTAGTGCTTTTATATTTAATCATCTCAACCCACCCAATTCATATTCATTATATAGATAGGCACATTTTATTTTGTCTGGTTTAGCATCCCTGTCAGACTGGGTGCGCAACTGGTCAACTGGAGTCAGGTGCAGGAGAGCAGAGATGAGTGAACAGGCACACTATAATTGGCAGAAGCAAAACAGTCAGACGCAACAGCGTCACAACACTCCAGCCAAAGGCAGAAGCGAATAGCGCTCTGGTCACACAAAATAATGTACAACAATACAATAGCACGGGTTCAAAACAATACCCGGGAAAAAACTGCCTGACGCGTCACACAATAAACGTAACGAACAATTACATACACAGACATTGGGGGAACAGAGGGTTAAATACACGACAAGTAATGAGGGAATGAAAACCAGGTGTGTGGGAAAACAAGAGAAAACAAATGGAAAATGAAAGGTGGATCGGCGATGGCTAGAAGACCGGTGACGTTGACCGCCGAACGCCGCCCGAACAAGGAGAGGAACCGACAATCCCAGATAAAGCTAAATGTGTTTTGCTCATATGATTTGAAAAACGAATCATCAGGAGTAGGCAGCGCAATAAGTAAGTGAGTAAAGTGAGATATGACTAAGGAGTTAATCAGGGCAATTTTTCCATAAATAGACAGGTATTGGTTGCAGGACCCCACATCACACCCGGACCTAACCAAATAGAGAAATAAAACGGCTCTCTAAAACGTCTTGTTTTAACAATAGAGAAATCAGACCTTCCTGATGAGATCCTGACAGACTACCATTTCTATAGGAGTAGTTAAAACAATCTATCAATGGAGCTTTTAGTACATCAAAAAATACTTGATAAAATTCAGTAGGCCTACCTAAACAAGAGCTCTTAGAAATGATATAGCTAGCCTATGCCTCTCTTCGTTGATAGGCTATTGAACGGAGGAACCGCGACCCGCTTCAGAGGACGAAAGTGACGTCACGAAGTGCCATTCTGCTGCGGGAGGGGAGGGGGTGTACAACTAAATAATAGATTACTGGTCACGTGGTGTAAGCAGGCTTCTGAATTATTTAAAAGGCTCTCGCCTCCCACCGCCTCCTGGTGATGCGCGAGATGCTGCTGCTGCTGAAGAGAGAGAAGGAGAAGAGAGAGAAGGAGAAGAGAGAGGGGGAAGCAGAGAGAGCGAGAAAGAGAGAGAGGGAGAGAGAGAGAGAGAGAGAGAGACTGCAGCAACCGACATGGAGCTCGAGCCTTTCCGGAGGAGAGCGAGCATCCTCTAATCTGCCAGGTTCACTGTAGAATACGTAAGTGAATTTTTTTCTCGTCCTTTCTCTCCATCTCTGTCCCACTCTCACCCTCCCTGTCTGTGTCGTCATTGTTATGTGTGTGTTAAAAATGGCGTATTCGACCCGCGGTGTGTATGTGTGTCCTGCAGTTGATCGCGTTGTTGTTTGATGATAAAATGTTTCCTTCTTGAGTCACACCTGCTCGGCGTGCGTGTGCGTGTGCATGTGTATGTGTTCGGGGTGGGAACTCGCATCCCTGTTGCAGCTGCAGTAGACTCCAGCAGAGAGAGAGGAGAGGAAGAAACGATTTCTTATTACATTACCCGACATAAAGGTATTTGTTTATCAACAGCTAGAGTAAATGTTGAAATCTGCCTGATATCATCACGTAGAAGGCTACATCTCATCTGATCGCTATTTTATCATAGAAGGACCTTTAGATAGATATAAGGCTACCCTCTGCTGTGTGTGTGTGAGTGAGAGAGACTGTACGAAATGGATGCTTATCATCAGATTTATAGCATCATGTCTGCGTGTGTAGGGTGCACGCCGATCCTCTGCAAGAATCAGTCTGCTTTTTTCTATAGATGATAGCTGCGTGTGGAGTGGGGGGCTACATCTGAACTTGTGCTGTTGGGGAAACTCTTGGGAGCAGATTTGTTGGGAGGTACACCTCGTTTAGTATAGCATAGGATAGGGAAGGATCGGGTAGGATAGGGCAGTGTAGGGTTGGTTAGGGTAGTGTAGGATAAGGTTGGTTAGGGTAGGATAATGTTGGTTAGGGTAGGGTAGGATAAGGTTGGTTAGGGTAGAATAAGGTTGGTTAGGGTAGTGTAGGATAAGGTTGATTAGGGTAGTGTAGGATAAAGTTTGTTAGAGTAGGATAAGGTTGGTTAGGGTAGGGTAGGATAAGGTTGGTTAGGTTAGGATAAGGTTCGGGTAGGGTAGGATAAGGTTGGTTAAGGTAGGATAAGGTTCGGGTAGGGTAGGGTGAGATAAGGTTGGTTAGGGTAGAGTAAGGTTGGGGCAGGGTAGGATTAAGGTTTGGGTAGGATAGGATACGGTTGGTTAGGGTAGGATTAAGGTTTGGGTAGGGTAGGATAAGGTTCGTTAGGGTAGGATTAAGGTTTGGGTAGGGTAGGATAAGGTTGGTTAGAGTAGGGTGAGATAAGGTTGGTTAGGGTAGGGTGAGATAAGGTTGGTTAGGGTAGGGTGTGATAAGGTTGGGTAGGGTTGGGTGAGATAAGGTTGGTTAGGGTAGGGTAGGGTTGGGCAGGGTATGGGTAGAGTTGGGTAGGGTAGGATAAGGTTGGTTAGGGTAGGATAAGGTTGGGTAAGGTAGGGTAGGATAAGGTTGGTTAGGGTAGTGTAGGATAAGGTTGGTTAGGGTAGGATAAGGTTGGTTAGGGTAGGATAAGGTTGGTTAGGGTAGAATAGGGTTGGTTAGGGTAGGATAAGGTTTGTTAGGGTAGGTTAAGGTAGGGTAGGATAAGTTTGGTTAGGGTAGGGTGAGATAAGGTTGGTTAGGGTAGGGTAGGATAAGGTTGGTTAGGGTAGGGTAGGGTTGGGTAGGGTATGATAAGGTTGGTTAGGGTAGTGTAGGATAAGGTTGGTTAGGGTAGGATAAGGTTGGCGAGGGTAGGATAGGGTTGGTTAGGGTAGGATAAGGTTGGTTAGGGTAGGATAAGGTTGTTTAGGGTAGGTTTTAGGTTGGGTAAGGTAGGGTAGGATAAGGTTGGTTAGGGTAGTATAGGGTAAGGTTGGTTAGGGTAGGGTTATTATTGTATATTATTGTGTTATGACTTTCCATCCTCTCTGGGTTTGAGCATGAAATAGATGGTAGAGAGAGAGAGAAAGAGAGAGGGATCAAAGAGAGCTCTGTAACTGCAGTATTGTCATCAGAGCCTTCACACACATTCCTCTCTGTCTCTCTCTCTCTCTCTGTCTGAGAAGCCAAAAGCTGGAAACATTGATTTCAATTATTTAGGGCTGAGGGCTGAGGTTTAAACACACACACACACACACACATGCACACACTGAGATGTTGAGACAGGTCTGTGTGTTAGAAAGCCTGGAGCCCGAGAACAAGCTACTCTCTAATGACATGTCATGAGAGTTGTCTCTCTCTCCCTCCCTCCCTCTCTCTCGCTCTCTCTCCATCACCCATTCCTCCCCATGTTCATTTTCTTCCTCTACCTCTCTTCCTCACCCACTCCCCTTCTCTCTGCTCTCTCCTTCCATCTGTGTGGTGCTGGCCGTGGTGCTGAAAGCAGCAGTCATTAACAGGAATTATAAACTGGGTGGTTCAAGCCCTGAATGCTGATTGGCTGACAGCTGTGGTATATCAGACCGTATACCACGGATAAGACAAAACATTTATTTTTGCTGCTCTAATTACGTTTGTAAT
Organism: Oncorhynchus tshawytscha; assembly: GCF_018296145.1. Taxonomy (NCBI): domain Eukaryota; kingdom Metazoa; phylum Chordata; class Actinopteri; order Salmoniformes; family Salmonidae; genus Oncorhynchus; species Oncorhynchus tshawytscha. The sequence goes on from NW_024609815.1 coordinate 572,639, forward strand.
CAGTTTATAATAGCAATAAGGCACCGGGGATTTGTGGTATATGCTCAATATACCAAGGCTAAGGGCTGTATCCAGGCACTCTGAGTTGAGTTGTGCTTAAGAACAGCATTTAGCCGTGGTGTACTGGCCACATACCCCATCCCCTCGGGCCTTATTGCTAAAATATGGTGTTGATAGTGATAATAGTCATGCCTGTTATGTTGTATTAGTTTGGCTACATTCCCGTCATGACAAGGAAGATCACAAGATGAGTTTAACCCTGATGGGGATACCAGTTCAATAATTCCCCTCCTGTCATGGCTAGATGTCACGGGGAGTAACATCGACTGCTCCCTATAAGCTTGTTTGTAATGGATTTAGATCAATCCTTCTGTCAACAGGTGTGTGCTTGTATGTGTGTGTGTAATGTGTAATGATGAAACATCATTGAGCCACAGGTTGCAGCTGTGTGTGTGTGTATGTGTGCGTGTGTGTGTGTGTTTTGTGTTCCCTTATACTGTGTGTTTGTTTATATCTAAATGTTTGTTTGCGCAAAGTGCCCTTTGCTTGATTGCTTGATAGATTGTTGTGTGTGTGTGTGTGTGTATAGATGATCTCATAACCCTTGTTCTATTTCATGTGTGACTCACCCTCTCACAAGAACACACACAACCTGATTTGGTTTGTGAATGGGAGATAGCCTCACTGACGTCACAGAGCCTGTCTGTGCATAAAAGCTAATACAATCACCTCCACACACACACACACACACACACACACCATCACAGAGCATCTGCATCTCCGTCATCAGCAGCACACCCCCTACCAGACAACAGGCCACATAAATATATAGAGAGATAGAGAGTGAGAGGGGAGAGAGGGGGGGGTCAAGTGTGGGAGGTGTTTGTTCTCATTATACTGTTATCTCTGTGATCTTACTGCATGTGTAATGAAAGGAAATGAATGGGCAGACTTTAACTGTAGTTTAAAGTAATTACTCTCCTCTCCTCCTCTTCTTTTGTCTCATCCTTTCTACTGGGGAGAGGAGAGGAAGACCAGATCAGGCCATGTGGTCGGGATCAATTCTGGGCCCTAGGGATGTGTACAGCGTATTGGTGTGGTTACCAATCCTTTTAGATATGTGTCACAGTTTGGCAATATGGTTACCATGGTTATCAAATACAAGGCCATCCAAAGGAACACAGATATAGAGGGACAGAGAAATGAGAGAGAGGGGGAGAGAGAGATTGGGGGAAAGAGGAGAGAGAGAGATGGAGGGCTGCGTTCCAGCTGTCTTTCACACTCTCACTACACTCTTGAACTCAGCACTGGAGAGAGAAAGAGAGAGAGAGACTGAAAGAAAGGAAGAGAGAGAGAACATTTCTCTTGTCAGGTCCTATACCCAATGATGACATACCCTCTCTCTGACTCTGACCTACTCAGAAGTCCAGTGGTTGCCATATCAGAACATTGCCGGTTGCCAGATTGGACTGAATCAGTTGCCAGATTGGACTGAATGACGCTTCTTAGCTTTATTAAGATACTGAGTTCCAGAAGCTGAATCAGGATGTACGTTCTGTCAGTCAGACATACAGTAATGTTGGCTGGAACACACAGCTAACCACTCTCTTACAACAACGAATCATGCTCATTGATTGGCCGATTGAATAACAATCATTTATTATTATGGTGGATGACTATAGGAAACCAGATGGCAGACAGATGGATGGACAGACAGACCGATCGAAAGGCAGAGGACGGCTGGACATTGTAATGGGCTGTTTACACCTGTTCTTCTAGTTAGGGAGGACAGATCCTATTGCATTGTGTTTGAGATCAATACTGTGTCTGATGGGAACAGATGAGCTGTTTTATCAGTCTGCTGCTCATCCCTCCATCATCATCCCTCCTCTCTTATCCTTTATGTTCTATTATCCACACTCTGCAGGGACAATAGCCATGGCCACCTCTCTCCTGTATTGTGCCTTGCTTTGTGGTTAAACTGAAACGCACACACATACACACACACACACACACACACACACACACACACTCATACAACCACTGTGGTTAAACAGCTGGGTAATTGCAGGCCTCGTTTAAGTGGTTGATAACTGAGAGGCGTGTGTGTAGTGTGTGTGTGTGTGTGTGTGTGTGTGTGTGTGTGTGTGTGTGTGTGTGTGTGTGTGTGTGTGTGTGTGTGTGTGTGTGTGTGTGTGTGTTCGATGATTGAGTAGTGCTCGATGATTGAGAGGTGCGTTGGCCCACTTTACATAAATGACTTCTCTTCCTGAGTGCAGACAGAGGGGGAATAATAGAGAAATAAACTGAGAAAGAGAAAGCTCATTGAAAGATGGAAAGAGGTTGTCAGTAATAGCAGTCATCAGAGCAGGTTATTTTCCTACCCGGGACGCACATACTGACTGTGTATTAACTACTGTTCACTTTAGACCAAATGGTTTTACTCAATCATCTTCTATGAGTGCAGTCGTTGACTGACTGGGCGGAGGACAAGGGGATTGGTTGATCGAAGGTTGAATCCTTGACTATGTCTCAAATAGAGCCCTGTTCCCTCTATAGGGCTCTACTTTTGACCAGTAATCTGGACTAAGGTAGGGCACTATATCGGGAATAGGGTGCCATTTGGGACGCACCACCCTGTAATTATTTGTCTATGGCTGTAATTATATTGTGTGTGCTTGTGTGGGTCTGTAACAGAACAATGTGTTCTGTCAGATTGGGGGGAGTGGAGGAGTTGAGTCTTACAGTCCATCAGCTCTGAGTTCATCTCAGGTCAGATCTAATCAGGAAGTGATGATGACTCAGGAAGTTACAGCACAGCACAGTCATCTGGAACACACGCATGTACACACACATACACATACAGACGGATATGAACTGTCATATTTGGCGTAGTGTAATGAGATGGTTGCTATAACAACAGGTTTACAAGGACCAGCTGATAATTAGCTCTCTGTTTTCAGGTAGAAACTCATTCTGGAACACACATCTCGCTGTGTGTGTGTGTGTGTGTGTGTGTGTGTGTGTGTGTGTGTGTGTGTGTGTGTGTGTGTGTGTGTGTGTGTGTGTGTGTGTGTATGTGTGTGTGTGTTTACAGTAAAGGATGGATAACCAGCCATATCTTCCCCAATGTGACTGTAACTGTCAAACAGCTGTGGACAAGACACAGACATGGTGTCATATGTTGTCAGCTGTATTGTACTGTACGTGTAAGAACATGGGGTTTTCTGTTACAGATTGACACCTTAGACAACAGACAACACTTCTATATCACCATGAGGAACTGCTGACCCCCCTCACCTGACTACCAGAGAGAAGACACTTTCTTCCTCCCATCCTCTCTCCCACTCCGCCCGTCTTCACAAGGATAAGCGTTATTTTCGAGAGTGGAAAAAGTGAACGTCAGAGGACAAACTAGAGAAAAAAGCTGAAGCCCTCTCTTGACCCTTGACCTCTAACCACTGACCTGTGACCTCAGTATGTCAGGTCTGCGTGGTAAGCTGCAGCGTGTCCAGTGGCGGGCAGGATGGCACTCCTTCACCTCCAGAGTCCTCAGGACCAAACCAGTAGAGAGCATGTTGGACTCTGGGACAGGTAGGTGTTTACAGGGGGCCTCTAGGGGCATGAATGAAGGTGGGAATGTGTGTGTGTGGGGGGAGTATATGTGTGGGTATACAGTATGTGTAGATATATGTGTGTGGGTTATATTAACGTGTGTTTTATGTTAAGGTGTGTGTTTGTATGCTAATGTAAGTGTGTGTGTACAGGTGGTACCAGCAGCCATGGCACCAAACTAGCGAGGGTGTTGTCCACGGTAGACCTGGTGTCACTAGGGGTAGGAAGCTGCGTTGGCACGGGGATGTACGTGGTCTCTGGGCTGGTTGCTAAGGAGATGGCCGGACCTGGCGTCATCGTCTCCTTCATCATCGCTGCTGTCGCCTCTATACTGTCAGGTACACACACACACACACACACACACACACACACACACACACACACACACACACACACACACACACACACACACACACACACACACACACACACACACGTGCACACACGCACACACACGTGCACACACACACACACACCCACACACATAGCTACTGTACATGATATTTGTGTGTCTCCCCTTCAGGAGTGTGTTATGCTGAATTTGGGGTTCGCGTTCCCAAGACAACAGGCTCAGCCTACACCTACAGCTACGTGACAGTGGGGGAGTGTGTGGCCTTTTTCATTGGCTGGAACCTGATCCTGGAGTACTTGATCGGCACAGCCGCGGGGGCGTCGGCTCTCAGCAGCATGGCGGACTCACTAGCCAATAAAAGCATCTCTACGTTTATGACTACACACATCGGAACACTCAACGGCCTGGGTGAGTCTGGAGGGGGGGAGAGAGGGGAGGGAGGGGGTGGAGAAGGGAGGAGGGTGTGAGCTGTATATCTGTGTGGGTGTGTGTGGTGTTTCCAGTAGCTGTGACATAATCTTCCCTGAGACCTGGGCTGTGTCCAGCATAGAAATGTAGTACGTTGAACAGCCATGCCTTTCTGACAGTTAGAGTAATAATACAAGTCAGTAGGGTTCACCTTCCTGAATGTGAGCCTGACGTCTAGAGTGGCTAGCAGTATAGGAACAGACAGTGAAAGCTCATTCCTTAACATAACAGATGATCACTACTTTTTCTGTTTGTGGATTGTAGCGAGGGTTATGCTACAGGGTTGTGATAGTTTTTCTGTTTGTGGATTGTAGCGAGGGTTATGCTACAGGGTTGTGATAGTTTTTCTGTTTGTGGATTGTAGCGAGGGTTATGCTACAGGGTTGTGACAGTTTTTCTGTTTGTGGATTGTAGCGAGGGTTATGCTACAGGGTTGTGACAGTTTTTCTGTTTGTGGATTGTAGCGAGGGTTATGCTACAGGGTTGTGATAGTTTTTCTGTTTGTGGATTGTAGCGAGGGTTATGCTACAGGGTTGTGATAGTTTTTCTGTTTGTGGATTGTAGCGAGGGTTATGCTACAGGGTTGTGACAGTTGTGTGACAGCCTAGGAACTGTGGAAACAGACAGAGGGAGACAACATCTCTCTGACAGGAAAAGGAAATGGGAACTTTCCAACAGCTGGCCATCTAGCCTGCCATCCATTCCCTCTGCTCACACACATGCACACACACATGCACGCATGCGCGCACACACACACACACTCATACACTGTTGGCACGGTGCATGACTGTTGACAGTGTGCTTTCATGTGTTTTCTGCTGGTTCAGTTTTTGATAATGGTGGGGCCCAGGCATCTAATGTAAGCTCTGTTACAGTAAGCTATTATAAAGCCCTCGTGTGAATCCATTTTAGCCTGTTTCTTATGCTGAGGTCTATAAAGCACTAGAGGCAATAGACACTAAAACGTCTGCAGGTCCAGACAACCTGGGCCCCTACCTCTTAAAGATAGCAGCTGGTATTATTACTGAACCTGTGGCTCACATTTTCAACTTGAGTCTCTTGACCAATTCCATTCCCACCATTTGGAAATCAGCTTATGTCCTCCCACTGCTAAAGGGTGGAGATCCCTCAGATCTAATAACTATCGTCCTATCTCTAAACTCCCAAACAATTTGAGGGAGTGCACATATGCAGCTATTCTAGCGAATGGAATGGAGGACACTTTCCCCGTGGTTTATTTTCATGCCAGTGTTACGCCCCTGAAAACAGGGGAGAAATAATCACGAGAGTGATACGGTGTTGTATTCTCAAAACGTTTAGTTCAATGAGAAAAGACCGCGATTTTCCCCAGGAATATGGGTGGAGACCAGAGCAATCGATCTCCGGCTCATAGATTAAGAGCATTTCGTAGATGACAGATGAACACTTTTAGGCACCACAAAATAAAGTAATCAATATAACGTTTACACATTACTCTCACAATTCGTACCCTTTGACAGATTTTAACTTTAACACAATTATATGAATGTTATCAATCTCTATCAACTAATACTGAATGCATCTTCTTAACCTTAGATGTTTTAAGATCCTCACATACTATGAACTTACTAATACTTTTTAATGTATAACAGGCTATGAATATTTCCTTTACCCTGTTACACCAGCCAGGTGGGCTATACTCCTGTTGTAAAGAGAAGCAATGTGCTTAATATTAGTAAAGTTCAGAAATATATATAGTAGGCCTAGCCTATAGAAATCTGATGGGATCCTCCTCTTTTTAATAGAGGCCATCACTCTGTTTTCTACTGCATTTGCATAGCCTATAGAAATGTTGCGCAACATGAACTCATGGGCTGTCATGAAGTGTTTGATTACATTTTCGAATACATTTGCATTAATGTCAGAATGATTACAGGGACAATAGAGTGCTGAGTACCAGGTAGTTAGCAAGTTTGGTAGGCTACTAATGACCATCAGCAACATCAGAGCTTGGAGAAGACTAATTACCTGACTAAACGGTCTTGTGGAATTTGACTGCCTTCATGACTCGTGACCACCGGTGTGGCGGTAATATGGTCACCGCAACAGCCCTAAGAGGGGTTCAGTCTGGCTTTAGAATGGGGCACAGCACCACAACTACAGCTATAGAGGTGGCAAATTACCTCATAAATGCACTTGATAAAATGCAGCATTGTGCTGCTCTGTTTGTTGATATATCAAAGGCATTTGATTCAGTTGACCATGTTGCTAGCTAGACTCAGTAACATTGGTCTCAGTGAAGGGGCAGTAAATTGGTTTAAGAACTATCTTTCTGGTAGAACACAATATGTATATACTGACAGTCACAAGTCTGGCTTTCTTGAGATTAATAGAGGTGTGCCCCAGGGTTCCATTTTAGCTCCTGTGTTGTTCTCGATTTGTTTTAATGATTTAGGAAATGGGATGCAACCAGCAAAGTTCCATCTATATGCAGATGATACAGCCATATATTAACGTGCTCCTTCTCTGGTTCAGTCTGTTGAAGAGCTCCAGACTGCTTTTCTGTCACTGCAGGCCTCCCTTTATGGTCTCAAACTACAAAAAACGAAATGAATGACCTTTATCAGAGTTCGCACTCAGCCAGAGAAGGTAAGCATTGCCATCCTACAAATACCTAGGTATATGGTTGGATGACAAGTTGTCCTTTAAAGTTCATATGGATAATCTTGGGTTTCTATTTTGGTAATAAGGCTTGCTTCCGACTTATGGCTAGAAAGAAGCTTGTTCAGGCCACTTTTCTCTCTGTAATTGATTATGGTGACTTGTTATATATGCATGTAGCCGCTTTATTACAAATGCCAAGTCACTCACTCACCCGCCATTGCACCTTGTACCGAATGGTAGGTTGGTTACATGCTCAGAAAGCTACATTTGTATGTGTTCATCTACAAAGCACTTTTAGTCTGGTCTCCTTCACCACCAGCAGTTACCATACCCGGTCTGCTTGGTGGTTGCTATTTAAAGTCCCCAGGACATTTACAGTATTATGCAAGACTGCCTTCTCGTCTTGTGCACCAGAGGCACGGAATATGTTGCTGGATCATGTTGTTGTATTGTACTGTTGTACGTTTTAATTCTGTAATGTAGCTGCCTTCTTGGCCAGGTCTCCCTTGAAAAAGAGACTCTGGGTCTCAATGGGCTTTTCCTGGTTAAATCAAGGTTAAATAAAAAATGTATGTTTCCCTCTCGGTGTGGTGTGTATTTATCCCTCTCTCCCTCCCTCCGCTCCCCCTCTAGGTAAAGGAGAGCAGTCGTACCCAGACCTCCTGGCCCTGCTGATAGCAGTAATAGTGACAGTGATCGTGGCCCTGGGGGTGAAGAACTCAGTAGGGTTTAATAATGTGTTGAATGTGATCAACCTGATGGTGTGGGTCTTCATGATGGTGGCCGGACTCTTCTTCGTCAACGGACACAACTGGGACGATGGAAGGTTCTTACCCTTCGGGTGGTCAGGGGTGAGAAACACAAACAGACTTATATACAGTGGGGAGAACAAGTATTTGATACACTGCCGATTTTGTAGGTTTTCATACTTACAAAGCATGTAGAGGTCTGTAATTTTTATCATAGGTGCACTTCAACTGTGAGAGACGGAATCTAAAACACAAATCCAGAAAATCACATTAGTAACACACTGGAGTCTGTTTGATTGTGTGTGTGGACAGGTGTCTTTTATACAGGTAACGAGTTGAAACAGGTGCAGTTAATACAGGTAATGAGTGGAGAACAGGAGGGCTTCATAAAGAAAAACTAACAGGTCTGTGAGAGCCGGAATTCTTACTGGTTGGTAGGTGATCAAATACTTATGTCATGCAATAAAATGCAAATGAATTACTTAAAAATCATACAATGTGATTTTCTGGATTTTTGTTTTAGATTCCGTCTCTCACGGTTGAAGTGTACCTATGATAAAAATTACAGACCTCTACATGCTTTGTAAGTAGGAAAACCTGCAAAATCGGCAGTGTATCAAATACTTGTTCTCCCCACTGTACATATGCACATGCTATTACACACATACATTGGTAGGCATGCAGATATGCAATGAATTTTGATATTCAACTAGTCAACTTCTCCTAGTTTACTAGCTAATTTTAGATAGCAACATTGTTAACTAGTGGCTAACTCGAGCTCAACTGTTGGTGGAATTATAATGCCAAAAGTGATTGTGTTTTAACACAGCCTTTAACCACTGTCTCTACTGTGTGTGTTTATACCAGGTGATGCAGGGAGCAGCAACATGTTTCTATGCCTTCATAGGGTTTGACATAATCGCTACAACAGGAGAGGAAGCCAAGAGCCCCAACACCTCTATACCCTATGCTATTACTGTTTCCCTCATCACCTGCCTTACTGCATACGTCTCTGTGAGTACACACACACACACACACACACACACACACACACACACACACACACACACACACACACACACACACACACACACACACACACACACACACACACACACACACACGTCCATGCCCTATTCGGTGCAAATGACATCATTTGCCCTCAAGAGTTTGTCGGAATGAATGATTTCTGGTTGGTTGGACTCTCTCTATGTATGTCTGTGGTTTCAGATATAGACTCTATCTATATACTCCATGGTTTAAGATATAGACTCTATCTGTATACTCTATGGTTTCAGATATAGACTCTATGTATATACTCCATGGTTTAAGATATAGACCATATACTCTATGGTTTCAGATATAGACTCTATCTATATACTCCATGGTTTAAGATATAGACTCTATCTATATACTCTATGGTTTCAGATATAGACTCTATCTATATACTCCATGGTTTAAGATATAGACTCTATCTATATACTCCATGGTTTAAGATATAGACTCTATCTATATACTCTATGCTTTAAGATATAGACTCTATCTATATACTCTATGGTTTAAGATATAGACTATCTATATACTCTATGGTTTAAGATATAGACTATATACTCTATGGTTTCAGATATAGACTCTATCTACATACTCTATGGTTTAAGATATAGACTATATGCTCTATGGTTTCAGATATATACTATATCTGTATACTCTATGGTTTAAGATATAGACTATATACTCTATGGTTTCAAATATAAACTCTTATCTATATACTCTATGGTTTCAGATATAGACTCTATCTATATACTATATGGTTTAAGATATACACTCTATCTATACACTCTATCATTTCAGATATAGAGTATCTATATACTCTATGGTTTCAGATATAGACTCTATCAATAAACTCTATTGTTTAAGATATACACACTATATACTCTATGATGTAAGATATAGACTCTATCTATATAATATATGGTTTCAGATGTAGACTATCTTTATACTCTATGGTTTCAGATATAGACTATCTATATACTCT
>NW_024609815.1:587500-617500 GCF_018296145.1 Oncorhynchus tshawytscha
TGATGATGATGATTGGATGGATCCAAAGGGAGGAGCTAAGAGAGCGCTAGCGGAGGAGGACCCAATGGATTTCTGATGAGAAAGGAATAATGGACGGATGTTTCCGAGAGGATTGATAGATGTTACTGTTGTTAACAACTGAATGTACTGCCTTCTGCCGGCTGCCTGCGTGCGAGTGAGTGAGTGCGTCCATGTGAATGTTTGTGTGGGTCCCTTGTTACTTATTTAAAAACATTTTTTTTTTCATTGAGTTCCAAAGGAAGTATGATCCTATGGAGGAAAGCTGTAGACTACCAATCAGAAACAGTGCACGGGTTCTTTGGGTTGATTTGGTGATGGGCATACAGTGAAGGTATTTTCCTCTCACTATAGACAGTCCAGAGTGATGACAGACTGGGAGCGACTAGTCAGCATTTCCTGGTTCACCACACACACGGGAAGCTGTCAGAGCGCTGAGCCAAGGTCACTTCCTGTCACTGGTCCAGGTGTCTGCTGCTTCTCTCATCTCACAGAGAGGAAACTAGCTACACACACACAGACACTCTTAGACACACACCCGCCTCTCCAGTCTCTATCTGGGAATAGGGGGCTGATGGGTTTTTTGTGTCACATAGTAATTGGACTTTGCTTGCAATAGTGCCTTCATCTGTGTGTGCATGTGTGTGTGTTTTTTGGGTGCTGTGTGTGTGTACGCTTTTACACCTTGTATTTGTGTCCCCTTCAGGGTCTTACCAGTGGAGTGTGTTTGTGACTTATTTTGCTCCATCCCACACTATGAATCCCCCCCATCCCTCCCCCCACAAGCCCCTGTTGCTGTGTTACTAGAGCTCAGAATGGAAAGGTTCTAAATGACAGATTTGTTCTAAACAGAGTGATGGACGCCACCCTGCTCTGCTCTGCCTACAGATGTGCTAAATCTCCAAATGAATGTTACTATATTAGAAAGAAGACGAGATGAGAATTGCTCTCACATCAGACAAATATCTCTGAGTGTTTAGTAACATAGAACCCTCTAATTCTATGGTCTCCACCCCCTTGGGGAAGCCTTACTTGTCAAATGCACTAAACTAAAGATGCCACGCGATCCCTCCTACTCTCCACGACCCCTAACTGCTGACCTCTATCCCTAACCACTACCCAGGGTTCTCTCTGCTGTTCAGGGGTGGGCTCGCTTGTGTTGTCCAGTGAAACACACACACACACACACACACACACACACAGTTCAGCTGAACCCAAAACCAGAAAGGGGCTTCAGTAGGTACTCTGTGCTCCTTACTGTAAATATTATGTCTCTGCGTGTGCGCGGGTGTGTATGTGTGTGTGTGTGTGTTCCATGCCTGTGGCTATGTGACGTGGCTGGCTGGTGTATGTGATAGCATGCTAATGTGTATAGCATGGTTGTAGATGCTGTATTTGCATGTGGTGACCGACAGCTAAGAGACATTCTAGAACTAACAGCACCCTACTCCAAACTGACCCCTGATCCTTGATAAGGGAAACTATAGGGTGAAGGGGACTGGTCGATCTGGAACTGGGGTATGATATGTAGCAAATTTAGGAGTTGGTGGTTCTATGGTTTCATCTCCACCCCTCACCACCGCTCACTCCACCCCTTACCCCCACTAACTCCACCCCTCACCACCACTAACTCCACCCCTTACCCCCACTAACTCCACCCCTTACCCCCACTAACTCCACCCCTCACCACCGCTCACTCCACCCCTCACCACCACTAACTCCACCCCTCACCACCACTAACTCCACCCCTTACCCCCACTAACTCCACCCCTCACCACCGCTCACTCCACCCCTCACCACCACCACTAACTCCACCCCTCACCACCACTAACTCCACCCCTCACCACCACTAACTCCACCCCTCACCACCTCTAACTCCACCCACCCCTTACCCCCACTAACTCCCACCCCTCACCACCGCTCACTCCACCCCTCACCACCACTAACTCCACCCCTCACCACCACTAACTCCACCCCTCACCACCACTAACTCCACCCCTCACCACCACTAACTCCACACCCTGTGTTTACAAGGTAAGCCAAAGTCCACAACATTTGTTAACTTTGTAGAGAACAAAACTACAATGAGAATTGTCCAGTGGGGCATAGACCTGTACAATAGATTGAAGTCACTCACGGTATATTACGTTCTGCTTATGAACGGTTCATAATCACTACAACAGGGTTTGTTTAGGTCAAACTCAATTATGAATGTTAACTACTCAATCAGGATCCACCTGGAACCAAATATAAAAAGACCCAAATAATGGAATTTTTCTATTGAAACAAGTTAACTAAGGGTTGACTACATATCTAATAATGGTTTAGAAGCCATTTCTAAGCAGTATTCAAGTTTTACTGAAACCACTTGGTAGAGTAGACACATGCAGTTACATTCACTAGCTAGAGTAAATACATACAGTTACATTCACTAGCTAGAGTAAATACATACAGTTACATTCACTAGCTAGAGTAAATACATACAGTTACATTCACTAGCTAGAGTAAACACATTCAGTTACATTCACTAGCTAGAGTAAATACATACAGTTACATTCACTAGCTAGAGTAAATACATACAGTTACATTCACTAGCTAGAGTAAATACATACAGTTACATTCACTAGCTAGAGTAAATACATGCAGTTACATCCACTAGCTAGAGTAAATACATACAGTTACATTCACTAGCTAGAGTAAATACATACAGTTACATTCACTAGCTAGAGTAAATACATGCAGTTACATCCACTAGCTAGAGTAAATACATGCAGTTACATTCACTAGCTAGAGTAAATACATGCAGTTACATCCACTAGCTAGAGTAAATACATGCAGTTACATTCACTAGCTAGAGTAAACACATACAGTTACATCCACTAGCTAGAGTAAACACATGCAGTTACATTCACTAGCTAGAGTAAATACATGCAGTTACATTCACTAGCTAGAGTAAATACATGCAGTTACATTCACTAGCTAGAGTAAATACATACAGTTACATTCACTAGCTAGAGTAAATACATACAGTTACATTCACTAGCTAGAGTAAATACATGCAGTTACATTCACTAGCTAGAGTAAATACATACAGTTACATTCACTAGCTAGAGTAAACACATACAGTTACATTCACTAGCTAGAGTAAACACATACAGTTACATTCACTAGCTAGAGTAAATACATGCAGTTACATTCACTAGCTAGAGTAAACACATACAGTTACATCCACTAGCTAGAGTAAATACATGCAGTTACATTCACTAGCTAGAGTAAACACATACAGTTACATTCACTAGCTAGAGTAAATACATGCAGTTACATTCACTAGCTAGAGTAAACACATACAGTTACATTCACTAGCTAGAGTAAACACATACAGTTACATTCACTAGCTAGAGTAAATACATGCAGTTACATTCACTAGCTAGAGTAAACACATACAGTTACATTCACTAGCTAGAGTAAATACATGCAGTTACATTCACTAGCTAGAGTAAACACATACAGTTACATTCACTAGCTAGAGTAAATACATACAGTTACATTCACTAGCTAGAGTAAATACATGCAGTTACATTCACTAGCTAGAGTAAATACATACAGTTACATTCACTAGCTAGAGTAAACACATACAGTTACATTCACTAGCTAGAGTAAATACATACAGTTACATTCACTAGCTAGAGTAAACACATACAGTTACATTCACTAGCTAGAGTAAATACATGCAGTTACATTCACTAGCTAGAGTAAATACATACAGTTACATTCACTAGCTAGAGTAAATACATACAGTTACATTCACTAGCTAGAGTAAATACATACAGTTACATTCACTAGCTAGAGTAAACACATACAGTTACATTCACTAGCTAGAGTAAATACATACAGTTACATTCACTAGCTAGAGTAAATACATACAGTTACATTCACTAGCTAGAGTAAACACATACAGTTACATTCACTAGCTAGAGTAAACACATACAGTTACATTCACTAGCTAGAGTAAATACATACAGTTACATTCACTAGCTAGAGTAAACACATACAGTTACATTCACTAGCTAGAGTAAACACATACAGTTACATTCACTAGCTAAAGTAAATACATGCAGTTACATTCACTAGCTAGAGTAAACACATACAGTTACATTCACTAGCTAGAGTAAATACATACAGTTACATTCACTAGCTAGAGTAAACACATACAGTTACATTCACTAGCTAGAGTAAACACATACAGTTACATTCACTAGCTAGAGTAAATACATACAGTTACATTCACTAGCTAGAGTAAACACATACAGTTACATTCACTAGCTAGAGTAAACACATACAGTTACATTCACTAGCTAGAGTAAATACATACAGTTACATTCACTAGCTAGAGTAAACACATACAGTTACATTCACTAGCTAGAGTAAACACATACAGTTACATTCACTAGCTAGAGTAAATACATACAGTTACATTCACTAGCTAGAGTAAACACATACAGTTACATTCACTAGCTAGAGTAAACACATACAGTTACATTCACTAGCTAAAGTAAATACATGCAGTTACATTCACTAGCTAGAGTAAACACATACAGTTACATTCACTAGCTAGAGTAAATACATACAGTTACATTCACTAGCTAGAGTAAACACATACAGTTACATTCACTAGCTAGAGTAAACACATACAGTTACATTCACTAGCTAAAGTAAATACATGCAGTTACATTCACTAGCTAGAGTAAACACATACAGTTACATTCACTAGCTAGAGTAAATACATACAGTTACATTCACTAGCTAGAGTAAATACATACAGTTACATTCACTAGCTAGAGTAAATACATACAGTTACATTCACTAGCTAGAGTAAATACATACAGTTACATTCACTAGCTAGAGTAAACACATACAGTTACATTCACTAGCTAGAGTAAATACATACAGTTACATTCACTAGCTAGAGTAAATACATGCAGTTACATCCACTAGCTAGAGTAAATACATGCAGTTACATTCACTAGCTAGAGTAAATACATGCAGTTACATCCACTAGCTAGAGTAAATACATACAGTTACATTCACTAGCTAGAGTAAATACATGCAGTTACATTCACTAGCTAGAGTAAATACATACAGTTACATTCACTAGCTAGAGTAAATACATAGAGTTACATTCACTAGCTAGAGTAAATACATACAGTTACATTCACTAGCTAGAGTAAATACATACAGTTACATTCACTAGCTACAGTAAATACATACAGTTACATTCACTAGCTAGAGTAAATACATACAGTTACATTCACTAGCTAGAGTAAATACATACAGTTACATTCACTAGCTAGAGTAAATACATGCAGTTACATTCACTAGCTAGAGTAAATACATACAGTTACATTCACTAGCTAGAGTAAATACATACAGTTACATTCACTAGCTAGAGTAAATACATGCAGTTACATTCACTAGCTAGAGTAAATACATACAGTTACATTCACTAGCTAGAGTAAATACATACAGTTACATTCACTAGCTAGAGTAAATACATACAGTTACATCCAACAGCATCGACACAAAAACATGAGGAAACACTATCAAACAAAAATAGGAGTGTTTTTCTACTGCTGGGTCACGCCCACACCTATGCTCCTCCAATGGTGGGCCTCCACAGTAAGTGGGTGAGGTTTATCCACTTTCACTTCTTGTATTTCGCCCAATCAGAGCTCAGCTTGGGAGGTAACGGCGAGAGCTTATATTTTTAACTTCTTCTATCTCTAGTCGGTTAAGGTTAAGTTAAAAAAATAAAATTTTCTTTTAAAGATCTTATAACATTTATTACAGTCTTAGTAGGCAAATTAGAAGGTTATAAAAACATTAAAAAACAAAAAACACTATTTTATTACAACACTAAAGAAAATGTTGCCACTGTTGCTTTTAAAGTCTGAGGTGCTGTTTGTTTGTTCATTTTGTCTCGGGAGAAGGTGTGCCATGTTTCTCTCCACTTCCGGGTATTCAATCATAATGCATTCCGGTTTGAACCGCACAGAACGTCAACACTCTTCCTAACAGCTTCCTAAAGCCCATTTAGGGACGGGTGATATAAATTAACACCAGCTATCCACATTGGTTAAATTGCTGGTTTATTCATTAGGTCAAGGAAATGCACTGCGATTGAATTCCTGCCTCTATCTCTCTCCTGCTGTGGCTGGCTGTCTTTGTGGGATGATGAGACTGGCTTCTGTTTGCTGACTAGATATTTGTTTTTCTTCTGCATATTTTTGGTATCTGAAGTTGTAAAATGTTCTGATGTATTTGGGGTTTTCTGTTATTGTTTTTGACTTCATCTGAAATGACACCCTATCAGGACTCTGGCCAAAAGTAGTGCACTATAA
Source organism: Oncorhynchus tshawytscha (assembly GCF_018296145.1). Lineage (NCBI taxonomy): Eukaryota > Metazoa > Chordata > Actinopteri > Salmoniformes > Salmonidae > Oncorhynchus > Oncorhynchus tshawytscha. The sequence continues at coordinate 593,917 of NW_024609815.1, forward strand.
AGGGAATAGGGTGCCATTTTGAATGCAGGCCCTATGTGTGTTTCTGCTCCTGAGTGCACTTGTTTAATCTGAGTTGTCGATATCGCCTCCATGCAACAATGAAACATTATTTATTGCAAATATGAACCGGACTGGCTCTGTTTTTGTCACAGAAACACGCATGAACGCACACACACACACACACACACACACACACACACACACACACACACACACACACACACACACACACACACTGCTACATAGAGGAGGATATGATAGGACAGTGTGTATCAGTGTATCACAGGGAACAGAGCCTTCTGTGCTGAGCTAACCAGTACAAGGTCAGAGTCACACCACTGATAACACACTTTATAACAATGCCCTAGGTGAACACACACACACACACAAATACACACGTCTGTGTCGTCATTCAGTGCGAAAAACGTACAGTTCACGAGGGTTCAGATGTGCTTCCGGGAACACAGACTAGGATTACTGATTACATCACACACACACATGCTACACTTCCTGTGTTTTTGTGTCAGATTGAACCAGAGCACCAGTGATAATACCTCTGATGTCAGTGTTTATTTTGCTACAGTTAGGGAAACACGGCTGGAGACGGGGAGAGAGTAGGTGATTCCTGTGTGTGTGTGTGCTTGTGTGCGTGCGTGTGTGTGAGTGTGTGCTTGTGTGTGTTTGGTGGTGTTTGAACATTTGACAGAAATGTTGGGGCAGTTAGCTAGTCATTTTACTTGACTTGAAAAACATTGGGACTTTTTAATTATTATTTTTAATATTAACCAAATCACATTTTTATCTATTACAGAAAATCGAACAAAAACACTGGGATAGCACAACATAGCACAATAAATAAACCAAGATAAACACGACCCAGAAACGTTTCTGTGTTTTAACAAAGAGTTATTGCTAGAACAACAGAGAGGGAGTGTTACTCTGGTGTATAGAATGCATATGAACAAACAACTGAAATGACACCCCTGCGTCACTACTGGCCAGAGACACATACTATGTAGTGTTTGTCCCCATCTGTCCTTTGTAGTGCACTATGTAGGGTAGGGTGTCATTAGAGATGCAGAGGTCTAGACGTGAAAAAGGGAGGGACCATGTTGCCAGAGATATGAAACCTGGAGACATAGAAACAGTACACATCCTCTGCTACAGATGTGGATCAAACAGGAAATGAATCACGTTATCTTAATCTTAATCTCTTCATCTTCATTTTAATTGTCTTTGTCAAAACACAATTTATTCATTACTGCCACTCAAGCCCTCTAGGGGCTCGATTCAATCCGTAGTGCTAAAGATCTACGCTATAGCGCGTTAGCAATTTCAAGGCAATGCTCGCGCGTTAGCGGAGACTGCATTCACAGTCCACACTGCATACAGTATAAATGGGTTAGCTGACAACGTCACAAAAAAACGATGTGCGCGCTTCCATGGGGCAGAAGTCAGTGTGTTGTTATGATTCTGGATGGACAAATTGCTAGCAAGAATGACAAGAAACTGCCATGTAAGAAATTGTAAGTAGCTCGTTTCATCTTGTTCTTGATACCATGTCTTGTTTTGAGGTGTTTTGGCTGTCACATCTATGCTAAGATGGCTAAGATTCGCTAACTAGCTAACCAACAACTGTAGCGATGTATTTGTGAGACAAGAAGTGCTGATTGTGTACATGTATAATCAACAATAAGAAACATTCAAGACATGGTATTTATCAAAAAACTAAAAATCATGACAGTCTTTATTAAAAAAGGTACGCTTATTTTCTATAAAATGCACTGATAGGTGTACAGTACTTTCCATCCACAGTTGTCCTTCATTGTAAAATAAAGAACCCTAATCCTAACCCTAGCCTTCATTGTAGAACAAAGAACTCTAACCTTAACCCTAGCCTTCATTGTAGAACAAAGAACTCTAACCTTAACCCTAGCCTTCATTGTAGAACAAAGAACCCTAACCCTAACCCTAGCCTTCATTGTAGAACAAAGAACCCTAACCCTAACCCTAGCCTTCATTGTAGAACAAAGAACCCTAACCCTAACCCTAGCCTTCATTGTAGAACAAAGAACCCTAACCCTAACCCTAGCCTTCATTGTAGAACAAAGAACCCTAACCCTAACCCTAGCCTTCATTGTAGAACAAAGAACTCTAACCTTAACCCTAGCCTTCATTGTAGAACAAAGAACTCTAACCTTAACCCTAGCCTTCATTGTAGAACAAAGAACCCTAACCCTAGCCTTCATTGTAGAACAAAGAACCCTAACCCTAACCCTAGCCTTCATTGTAGAACAAAGAACCCTAACCCTAACCCTAGCCTTCATTGTAGAACAAAGAACCCTAACCCTAACCCTAGCCTTCATTGTAGAACAAAGAACCCTAACCCTAACCCTAGCCTTCATTGTAGAACAAAGAACCCTAACCCTAACCCTAGCCTTCATTGTAGAACAAAGAACCCTAACCCTGACCCTAGCCTTCATTGTAGAACAAAAGAGATGAAAATAAGTCCTTCATCAGAGCAGGGTTGTCCTGATCAGGACCCCTTGGTTTCTCTTCAGGCACCAGGTTAGACACCGCTCTGAGTTACTCTCCACTGGTGTGTGTCTGTGTGTGCATGTGTGTGTGTGTGTGCATGCATGTACTTCATGTGTGTCTAAACATGGGCACTCTTGGCGTGGTTAGTGGAGGGTGGAACAGGGTTGCCAGGCCCCTGTCCTTTCGAGTAGTAGAACCTGTTGTTGTCATGGTGATTGTAGTGTTGGGACGGTTCAGTAGAACAGCAGGTGATCATGGCCCCTCCCAGGAGACAGAAGGCCGTGCCCACCCAGCCAGCGTACAGGCTGAACCCAAACGACATGAGTCCCTGGTCCTGGTGGGCTCCAATAGGAAACCATACTGTGGACACCCCCCCACACAGAGCTATACAGGAAGGAGAGAGAAAGATTTAGATTAACGGCCACATTTAATACACATAGAAGGTTCTACTTTTTTCGTCTACCCTAGTTGTATTCGGAGCATGTGACAAATACATTTTGATTTTGATTTGATTATAAACACGCCTGTATACTGAACAAAAATATAAACGCAACATGCAACAATTTTACTCAGTTACAGTTCATAGAAGGAAATCAGTCAATTGAAATAAATAAACTAGGCTCTAATCTATGGATTTCACATGACTGGGCAGGGGCACAGCCATGGGTGGGCCTGGGAGAGCATAGGCCCACCCACTTGGGAGCCAGGGGCAGCCAATCAAAATGAGTATTTCCCCACAAAAAGGCTATATTACAAGCAGAAATAATCCTCAGTTTCATCAGCTGTCCGGGTGGCTGGTCTCAGACGATCCCGCAGGTGAAGAAGCCAGAGGTGTAGGTCCTGGGCTGGCGTGGTTACATGTGGTCTTTAGTTGTGAGGCCGGTTGGATGTACTGCCAAATTGTATAAAACAACATTGGAGCTGGCTTATATGGTAGTCAGCGGGCCAATTGCAGTCAATGGGCCAATTGCACGCTCCCTCACAATTTGAGACATCTGTGGCATTGTTATGTATGACAAATCTGCACATTTTAGAGTGGCCTTTTATTGTCCCCAGCACAAGGTGGACCTGTGTAATGATCATGCTGTTTAATCAGCTTCTTAACATGCCACACCTGTCAGCTGGATTATCTTGGCAAAAGAGAAATGCTCACTAACAGGGATGTAAACAGATTTGTGTACAAAATATTAGAGAAATAAGCTTCTTTCTTTTTTTTTACATACGGATTATTTCTGGGATCTTTTATTTCAGCTCATGAAAAATGGGACCAACACTTTACATGTTGCGTTTATATTTTTGTACAGTATACAGTATAATTCATAGGTAAATATAGTACTTATAGTAGTATATACAACATCGTACATGCACACACACACATATACACACACACACATACGATGGACATCATGTGGAACAGGGTGTTGGAAAACTGGACAGTGAAAAGCAGATCAAACACATTTTATATTGTGTCAAACAACAAATGGGAAAATATTCTCCAGCAGGAGGGAAGGAGGGTGTGGACGAGGTGGGAGGGGAGGAATGGTGGTCTGGGGGATGGGTTGAACTGTAGGGAACAGGGTGTGGACGAGGTGGGTGGGGAGGAATGGTGGTCTGGGGGATGGGTTGAACTGTAGGGAATTGTGTATGTGCATGTGTGGGTGTGTGTCTGTGGGAGTTAGGGGAGGGAGGAAGGGGAGAGATGGATGGCTGGGAGGGGTGAAAGGGAGGATGTGAGGGCTAAGGGTCAAGGTTAGGCCTGGGGCTGTGGTTGTTATAAGTATGACCGTATGTTGTAATGTGTGTGCAAACATCTGTCTCTGTGCTCAACTGTGCATGTGTGTCTGTCTGACTGTCTGTGTGTGTGTGTGTGTCCATGTGTGTGTGTTTGTGTGCGTGCGTGTGTGTCTGTCTGGCTGTGTGTGTGTCCGTGTGTGTGCGTGTCTGTCTGTCCGTGTGTGTCCGTGTGTGTGTCCGTGTGTGTGTGTGTGTGTGTGTGTGTGTGTGTGTGTGTGTGTGTGTGTGTGTGTGTGTGTGTGTGTGTGTGTGTGTGTGTGTGTGTGTGTGTGTGCGTGCGTGCGTGCGTGCGTGCGTGCGTGTGTGTGTGCGTGCGTGCGTGCGTGCGTGCGTGCGTGCGTGTGTGTGTGTGTGTGTGTCCAGACTTACCCACTAGCAGTATGAGAACTCCCCCAAGTAGGGATCGTTTGTTCTTGGCTGACTGAGGCTCATCACCCAGAGAGATGCAGGGCGTGGCTGTTAGGACCATCCCCACTGCAGGCAGCCCCAGGAGGGATCCAGTTATCATCAACGCCCTCGACGTCTGGATGTATGCTGTACACAGACACAGAGAGATAAACGGAATGGCCTAAAATGTGCCATAGTAATCTTGGTTGATTCCAATAGGAAAGATATCCAGGCCTTGAGTTTGAGACTAGCTGTTGTAGACTATCGGTTTAGGCTCGGGACAAACAACACTGCTGTGAAATATTCCCGATATATCATAACCTCTTGGTCAGAGTCCACAGCCACAGAGACGCAGAGACGTCTGCACAGCCCTGCTATTTCTTATTTATTAACCTCAATATAGTAGTATCATCTATCTATAGTAGAGTAGAGTATAGTGGTGTATAGTAGAGTGCAGTATAATATAGTATAGTATAATATACTATGGTATATTGGAGTATATTAGAGTATAGTAGAGTGGAGTATAGTAGAGTGTAGTGATATTTAGCAGAGTAGAGTATAGTATAATAAAGTATAGTATATAATGGTATAGTAGAGTATAGTGTAATGTAGTACAGTATAGTGTAGTACTGTTGAGTGTAGTATTTTATAGCATAGTATGGTGGAGTATAGTATAGTATAGTAGAGCACAGTAGATTGTAGTATAATATATTATAGTATATTGCAGTATAGTAGAGTATAGTATACTATTATATAGTATAAATAGTCATGTTCTATTACCTTTAATATAGTATTATTATGTATTACTGTACAGTATATTACAGTAGAGTATAGTATTATACAGTAGAGTAATGTTCTGCTACCTTTAATATAGTATTATTATGTATTACTGTACAGTATATTACAGTAGAGTATAGTATTATACAGTAATGTTCTGCTACCTTTAATATAGTATTATTATGTATTACTGTACAGTATATTACAGTAGAGTATAGTATTATACAATAGAGTAATGTTCTGCTACCTTTAATATAGTATTATTATGTATTACTGTACAGTATATTACAGTAGAGTATAGTATTATACAGTAGAGTAATGTTCTGCTACCTTTAATATAGTATTATTATGTATTACTGTACAGTATATTACAATAGAGTATAGTATTATACAGTAGAGTAATGTTCTGCTACCTTTAATATAGTATTATTATGTATTACAGTACAGTATATTACAGTAGAGTATAGTATTATACAGTAGAGTAATGTTCTGTTACCTTTAATATAGTATTATTATGTATTACTGTATAGTATATTACAGTAGAGTATAGTATTATACAGTAGAGTAATGTTCTGCTACCTTTAATATAGTATTATTATGTATTACTGTACAGGATATTACAATAGAGTGTATTATTATACAGTAGAGTAATGTTCTGTTACCCGGTAGGTCCAATATCTGTGTCAGTGATATACAGTGATAGAGGGCAGTTGAAATGACACATTCAGCCCACAGGCCCTTGGCTCCTAACTCGTCCATCTTCTTGCAGGTGTTCATGCCATATTTACATGTCACTACCCAGTCGTTGGTGGCCGTGGCGATAAGGATCCCGACCCAGCCGATACAACTCATCACAAAACCGCTGAGCTGGAGACAGCTGTTCGCCATGGCAATGAGAGGTAGGGTAGTCCTGGGGGTAGAATAGTCTCCAAAAACGGTTTATAAAAACGTAAAATGGTCCAGGCAGTCAGAGTGACTCAAAACGGTGAATTGGACAGTCCACAGCCCAAATAGTCCAAAAACAACTGATGATACTTTAAAGATACGTTTGTGTGGAAGTAGCCTCGCTTGCCAGACTCACAACGCCTGTGGGACTATTGTGAAAGGAATTGTAATGATTTCAAAATAGTCCCGTGTTGTAAATCCTGGTGAAAACTGTTAAACAGAAGAAAATGATAGCCAAATACTGTGTGAAGTTAGTGTGAGTTTTCGATTAGAATATTCCTCAAGAAGTAATCCTAGAACTGTGTGTGTCTCTCCTGGGTCTGTTGTGTAGTCCTGTCAGTTTGGAGAGTCTCCACTTCTAAAGAGAAGCTTCAGCACTTTTCCATTAGTTTTATAGTAGAGAAAGGTCTGAAAAAACTACCTGGAAACTTCTAACCAATCGGAGGGATGGAGAGAAATAGAAAAAAATCTCTCTCTTCTGTCTCTCTCTCTCTCTCTCTCTCTCTCTCTCTCTCTCTCTCTCTCTCTCTCTCTCTCTCTCTCTCTCTCTCTCTCTCTCTCTCTCTCTCTCTCTCTGTGTCTCTCTCAAAATGATTTGTAAAGTGAGACTGCCCTCTCCTGGCCATTAAAAATCACGTCAGTTCCAGGTATGTCCACCTGGGGGCGACCTGGTGCTGCCTCTGGTACTCTAGGCTACCTTTATAGGCTCCTGCTCAGGAGTCATCCCCCGGGGAGTTAGGGAGACAGAGACAGGAAGAGGGAGAAGAAGGAGAGAGAGTGGCAGGAAGAAGGAGGAGAAGAGAGAGGAAGATAGAGAATGATGATGTAGTAGAAGCAAGGCATCATGGGAATGGGAATATTATGGTAATGAGGATGATCAGAATGCCAGGATGACAGTGAAGGATGATGGGATTTCAGCTCTCCTGGTGTGTTTGTGTGTGCACGCGTGTGCGGTCTCTAAATCAGAGAGTGGAGGAGAAGGAGTGTAATGAAGTGACTCTTAGTCTTTCACTATGACAGCTCTGTCACTACAGCAGAGTGGCTGTCATCAGGAGGGCTGCTTTCTAGCAACACAGTCATTATGAAATGAAACATTACTGAAACTTAGGTATGAAGGACAAGCAAAACATCCGTTAAATACTGTGAGTATTGAAATGTGCTGTTCATTATAACTTGGCCAATGGTATGTGTCTGTATTTTTCCTATTTACATATTCACCTTTTAAGGCTTGGAATCTACAGGTGTGGGTGTTGTTAGAGTTGTGGCTTATCAGAATAGGAGCCTCGTAACGTTTTCCGAAAACATTTGAATCACCTTGACCTCGATGACATTAGGCTTACTATGAATTAAATGACCAGGTTTTTCCCTTCAGAATAGGACTGTTTCTTGAACTGTTACCTTTCAAGGACAAAAGCCAGAGGAGGCTGGTAAGACTGTGGATTATAGTTGTATTTAAGATGAAGATAATAACAGCTATGTCATTCATATGGGGTTAAAGCATTACACAATGTAGCTAATACCTGTTATTCAAAACTAGAGCAACTGTCCTGATATTATTATTATGCAGCATATAGGCCTATATAGGAAGTAAAACGTTGCAACTGTCATCTCTCTCTCTCCTTCTATTCACTTACTCCCTCTATTAATATTCTGTTTCCTAACTGCTTAAATTAGCCCCCCCTCACTCTCAGCTTTGTCGTTCAAACCTCCCGTTGCCTGGTAAATAATCTCCTATCGCTTCTTTACATGATCTACCGCAGTAGAGAGGAGGAGAGGAAGAGGGAGAGAAAAGAGGAAGGAACGGGGGAATGGGAAATTAGGAGAGGAGGAGGAAAGGTTGAGGTGAATTAAAATAAATACAAATATAGAGGGGGAGAGGGGAAGGATAGAGAGAGAGAGAGAGAGAGAGAGAGAGAGAGGGGAGAGGGGAAAGATAGAGAGAGAGAGAGAGGGGGAGAGGGAAAGATAGAGAGAGAGAGAGAGGGGGAGAGGGGAAAGATGAGAGAGAGAGAGAGAGGGAGAGAGGGGAAAGTGAGAAGTGAGAGAGAGAGAGAGAGAGAGAGAGGGGGAGAGGAGAAAGTGAGAGGTGAGAGAGGGGAGAGAGGGGAAAGTGAGAGGTGAGAGAGATCTCTGAGAGAGATAGAGAGAGAGACATAGAGAGAGAGACATAGAGAGAGAGAGAGGGGGAGAGAGAGGGGAGAGAGAGGGAAAGTGAGAGGTGAGAGAGATCTCTGAGAGAGAGAGATAGAGAGAGAGACATAGAGAGAGAGAGAGAGAGAGAGAGAGAGAGAGAGAGAGAGGGGAGAGAAGGGGAGAGAGGGGAAAGTGAGAGGGAGAGAGGGGAAAGTGAGAGTTGAGAGAGAGAGGGAGAGAGGGAGAGAGGGAGGGGGAAGTGAGAGGTAAAAGAGAGATCTCTGAGAGAGATAGAGAGAGAGAGAAAGAGTGAGAGAAAGAGAGAGAGAGCGAGAGAGAGACAGAAAGAGAGAGAGAGAGAAAGAGTGAGAGAGAGAGAGAGAGAGAGAGAGAGATGTCATTGAGTCATATATCATCAGAAGGATACTGCAGTGCTGGTAGTAGTTGGCATAAGGCCAGACAGTAATGGACAGAGCTCTGTATTGCAGCACGACAGTGTCTCTACAGTATCTCACACACACACCTCTCCTCTCGCAATCTCCGCAGCTTAGTAAAGTAATAAGATACAGAGAAAGAAAGAGAGGAGAGATAACGAGGGAGAGAGAGAGTGTCTGGAGGAGTGTTATGATGGACAGATCAGGGGGTGAGCTTTCAGGGAAATGTCCGAATCAGGGTATCTCAAGGACTTAAAACCTGTTACGACTAGCCGTTCCGCTAGCGGAATGTTGCAACAACATCCAGTGAAATTGTAGAGCTCAAAATTCAAATGAAATTATTAGAAATATTTCCCTTTCATAAAATCACAAGTGCAATACACCAAAATAAAGCTTGCACTGGGTTTGAAGATGTCACTACAGCACAATGTGGCTTTTAGCTTTTCCCTCTGTCTACAGTATAAACCCTCTAAGACCAGAAGAATGGGATATCTCACTGTGTGAGTGTGTGTGTGTGGGGGGGGGTTTGTTGGTGTGTGTGTGTGTGTTCACTGCCCTCTTTTTTAATGACTTTGATGTTTTAGTGAGTTCCTTGCTCATACAGTGGGGAGAACAGGTATGCAAGATCTAACCTCGTGGGGCATCAATGATCATGAGGAAGGTGAGGGATCAGCCCAGAACTACACGGCAGGACCTGGTCAATGACCTGAAGAGAGCTGGGACCACAGTCTCAAAGAAAACCATTAGTAACACACTATGCCGTCATGGATTAAAATCCTGCAGCGCACACAAGGTCCCCCTGCTCAAGCCAGCGCATGTCCAGGCCCGTTTGCCAATGACCATCTGGATGATCCAGAGGAGGAATGGGAGAATTCATGTGGTCTGATGAGACAAAAATAGAGCTTTTTGGTCTAAACTCCACTCGCCGTGTTTGGGGGAAGAAGAAGGATGAGTACAACCCCAAGAACACCATCCCAACCATGAAGCATGGAGGTGGAAACATCATTCTTCGGGGATGCTTTTCTGCATTGGAACAGGACGACTGCACCGTATTGAGGGGAGGATGGATGGGGCCATGTATTGCGAGATCTTGGCCAACAATCTCCTTCCCTCAGTAAGAGCATTGAAGATGGGTCGTGGCTGGGTCTTCCAGCATGACAACAACCCGAAACACACAGCCAGGGCAACTAAGGAGTGGCTCCGTAAGAAGCATCTCAAGGTCCTGGAGTGGCCTAGCCAGTCTCCAGACCTGAACCCAATAGAACATCTTTGGAGGGAGCTGAAAGTCCGTATTGCCCAGCGACAGCCCCGAAACCTGAAGGATCTGGAGAAGGTCTGTATGGAGGAGTGGGCCAAAATCCCTGCTGCAGTGTGTGCAAACCTGGTCAAGAACTACAGGAAACATATGATCTCTGTAATTGCAAACAAAGGTTTCTGTACCAAATATTAAGTTCGGCTTTTCTGATGTATCAAATACTTATGTCATGCAATAAAATGCTAATTACAGTTTTTTCCAACTGCTTACACACTTTTTCAAAACTGTCTCCTTTTTTTCAAATCTCTACACACAATTCCCAAAACTGCACACACAAAATGCAAAATGCCTCACATCTCCTTCAAAATGTAACACTGTATTCAAAATGACATAAACACATGTCTGTCACGTTCTGACCATCGTTCGTGTGTGTTTTCCTTGTTTTAGTGTTGGTCAGGATGTGCGCTGGGTGGGCATTCTATGTTGTGTCTGGTTTGTCTATTTCTATTTTTGGCCTGATATGGTTCTCAATCAGAGGCAGGTGTTAGTCATTGTCTCTGATTGGGAACCATATTTAGGTAGCCTGTTTTGTGTTGGGTTTTGTGGGTGATTGTTCCTGTCTTTGTGTTTGTGGCACCAGATAGGAATGTTTTGGTTTTTTCACGTTTTGTAGATTGTTGTACTTCATCTTTATTAAAGATGTACAAAACTAACCACACTGCATTTTGGTCCACCTCTCTTTCCCCAGAAGAAAACCATTACAATGTCAGAATGAAGCATTTGCATCAAATGACAAACACTGCTTTCATAAAAGGACATTTTTGGCTATACCATGTAAACACTGTTGTTCTAAAGCTCTTTGGTCTTTCATGGGCTTATATCTACATTTCAATACGATGTTCCACAGTGAAAGTAATCTGCTGAGAGGGGTAACAAGTACACTGTAAACACCAATGCAATGTAGAAACCGAAAATATTTATTAGGCCAAACATTACTGTTGTATACAGTAGCATACAACAAATCCATAAACATATGTAAACCAAAAGTATATTCTTTAGAATACAGTAAAGAACACAATTGTGTGTGTGGGGTCCCTGGGGGGCAGTCCAGGAATTAGTAGGGGGGGCAGTCACCAGTGCTAAGCTACGCTTCATCTCTTCTCCGGCCTGGGTCTGGCCACAATACTTTGTCCACATCACAAGATACTTCCCTCGATGTATGGCAAGAGAAAACGTATCTCCTAGCATGGAATATCCAACCTTGGACAGAGGCAACCTCTATGTCCCCACATGGGGGGAAGTATCTCCTAGCATGGAATATCCAACCTTGGACAGAGGCAACCTCTATGTCCCCACATGGGGGGAAGTATCTCCTAGCATGGCGTATCCAACCTTGGACAGAGGCAACCTCTATGTCCCCACATGTCCCCACATGGGGGAAGTATCTCCTAGCATGGCGTATCCAACCTTGGACAGAGGCAACCTCTATGTCCCCACATGGGGGAAGTATCTCCTAGCATGGAATATCCAACCTTGGACAGAGGCAACCTCTATGTCCCCACATGGGGGAAGTATCTCCTAGCATGGAATATCCAACCTTGGACAGAGGCAACCTCTATGTCCCCACATGGGGAAGTATCTCCTAGCATGGCGTATCCAACCTTGGACAGAGGCAACCTCTATGTCCCCACATGGGGGGAAGTATCTCCTAGCATGGCGTATCCAACCTTGGACAGAGGCAACCTCTATGTCCCCACATGGGGGGAAGTATCTCCTAGCATGGAATATCCAACCTTGGACAGAGGCAACCTCTATGTCCCCACATGGAGGGAAGTATCTCCTAGCATGGCGTATCCAACCTTGGACAGAGGCAACCTCTATGTCCCCACATGGAGGGAAGTATCTCCTAGCATGGCGTATCCAACCTTGGACAGAGGCAACCTCTATGTCCCCACATGGGGGGAAGTATCTCCTAGCATGGCGTATCCAACCTTGGACAGAGGCAACCTCTATGTCCCCACATGGGGGAAGTATCTCCTAGCATGGCGTATCCAACCTTGGACAGAGGCAACCTCTATGTCCCCACATGGACAGAGGGGGAAGTATCTCCTAGCATGGCGTATCCAACCTTGGACAGAGGCAACCTCTATGTCCCCACATGGGGGAAGTATCTCCTAGCATGGCGTATCCAACCTTGGACAGAGGCAACCTCTATGTCCCCACATGGAGGGAAGTATCTCCTAGCATGGCGTATCCAACCTTGGACAGAGGCAACCTCTATGTCCCCACATGGAGGGAAGTATCTCCTAGCATGGCGTATCCAACCTTGGACAGAGGCAACCTCTATGTCCCCACATGGAGGGAAGTATCTCCTAGCATGGCGTATCCAACCTTGGACAGAGGCAACCTCTATGTCCCCACATGGAGGGAAGTATCTCCTAGCATGGCGTATCCAACCTTGGACAGAGGCAACCTCTATGTCCCCACATGGAGGGAAGTATCTCCTAGCGTGGCGTATCCAACCTTGGACAGAGGCAACCTCTATGTCCCCACATGGAGGGAAGTATCTCCTAGCGTGGCGTATCCAACCTTGGACAGAGGCAACCTCTATGTCCCCACATGGAGGGAAGTATCTCCTAGCGTGGCGTATCCAACCTTGGACAGAGGCAACCTCTATGTCCCCACATGGATCCAACCTTGGGAAGTATCTCCCCCATAGCGTGGCGTATCCAACCTTGGACAGAGGCAACCTCTATGTCCCCACATGGAGGGAAGTATCTCCTAGCGTGGCGTATCCAACCTTGGACAGAGGCAACCTCTATGTCCCCACATGGAGGGAAGTATCTCCTAGCGTGGCGTATCCAACCTTGGACAGAGGCAACCTCTATGTCCCCACATGGGGGAAGTATCTCCTAGCGTGGCGTATCCAACCTTGGACAGAGGCAACCTCTATGTCCCCACATGGGGGAAGTATCTCCTAGCATGGCGTATCCAACCTTGGACAGAGGCAACCTCTATGTCCCCACATGGGGAAGTATCTCCTAGCATGGCGTATCCAACCTTGGACAGAGGCAACCTCTATGTCCCCACATGGAGGGAAGTATCTCCTAGCATGGAATATCCAACCTTGGACAGAGGCAACCTCTATGTCCCCACATGGGGGGAAGTATCTCCTAGCGTGGCGTATCCAACCTTGGACAGAGGCAACCTCTATGTCCCCACATGGAGGGAAGTATCTCCTAGCGTGGCGTATCCAACCTTGGACAGAGGCAACCTCTATGTCCCCACATGGGGGGAAGTATCTCCTAGCATGGCGTATCCAACCTTGGACAGAGGCAACCTCTATGTCCCCACATGGGGGGAAGTATCTCCTAGCATGGCGTATCCAACCTTGGACAGAGGCAAACTCTATGTCCCCACATGGGGGAAGTATCTCCTAGTATGGCGTATCCAACCTTGGACAGAGGCAACCTCTATGTCCCCACATGGGGGGAAGTATCTCCTAGCATGGCGTATCCAACCTTGGACAGAGGCATGTCCCCACCTCTATGTCCCCACATGGGGAAGTATCTCCTAGCATGGCGTATCCAACCTTGGACAGAGGCAACCTCTATGTCCCCACATGGGGAAGTATCTCCTAGCATGGCGTATCCAACCTTGGACAGAGGCAACCTCTATGTCCCCACATGGAGGGAAGTATCTCCTAGCATGGCGTATCCAACCTTGGACAGAGGCAACCTCTATGTCCCCACATGGAGGGAAGTATCTCCTAGCATGGCGTATCCAACCTTGGACAGAGGCAACCTCTATGTCCCCACATGGAGGGAAGTATCTCCTAGCGTGGCGTATCCAACCTTGGACAGAGGCAACCTCTATGTCCCCACATGGAGGGAAGTATCTCCTAGCGTGGCGTATCCAACCTTGGACAGAGGCAACCTCTATGTCCCCACATGGAGGGAAGTATCTCCTAGCGTGGCGTATCCAACCTTGGACAGAGGCAACCTCTATGTCCCCACATGGAGGGAAGTATCTCCTAGCATGGAATATCCAACCTTGGACAGAGGCAACCTCTATGTCCCCACATGGGGGAAGTATCTCCTAGCGTGGCGTATCCAACCTTGGACAGAGGCAACCTCTACCTTGGACAGAGGCAACCTCTATGTCTCCCCACATGGAGGGAAGTATCTCCTAGCGTGGCGTATCCAACCTTGGACAGAGGCAACCTCTATGTCCCCACATGTCCCCACATGGGGGAAGTATCTCCTAGCATGGCGTATCCAACCTTGGACAGAGGCAACCTCTATGTCCCCACATGGAGGGAAGTATCTCCTAGCATGGCGTATCCAACCTTGGACAGAGGCAACCTCTATGTCCCCACACGGGGGAAGTATCTCCTAGCATGGCGTATCCAACCTTGGACAGAGGCAACCTCTATGTCCCCACATGGGGGGGAAGTATCTCCTAGCATGGCGTATCCCCCAACCTTGGACAGAGGCAACCTCTATGTCCCCACACGGGGGAAGTATCTCCTAGCATGGCGTATCCAACCTTGGACAGAGGCAACCTCTATGTCCCCACACGGGGGGAAGTATCTCCTAGCATGGCGTATCCAACCTTGGACAGAGGCAACCTCTATGTCCCCACATGCGTCCTCCATTGCCTGGAGAAGTGGCATGCGGGTTTAGGGTTGGCGATCATACACTTTCCAGCGCCATGCTGAGAAGAATTCCTCTATGGGATTTAGAAAAGGTGAATATGGGGGTAGGTACAAAACTACAAATTGTGGATGGGTGGCAAACCGGTTTTGGACCAGAACAGCCCGGTGAAAACTAACATTGTCCCATAAAACCACAAATCTAGCAGGCCCTTGATCTGGATCAGGGACAAGCATTGTGTAAATTGCATCCAGAAAAGTGAGCATATGGCCTGTGTTGTACGGACTCAGTGTGGCATTGTGATGGAGGATGTGCTTCTCTCATGGTCAAACCGTGGTTGATCACATGATAAACAAGTGTTGCCCTAATCTCATCAGAGATAGCTCTCCTTCCTTTTCTTCTTTGTCCTCGTCCTCTTCTTCCTCTTCCTCTCCCTCCTACTCCTCTTGCTCTCTGTCCATTGTTGGCATCATTGTTCAAAACAGGTAATCTGACCTTTGACCTATTTATAGGCCTATAGTACAGTAAAGCAGTCATTGGTTAGTGATCAGTTAAGCTATTAGTGTTTGCACATGTGAGGAGTGTGTGTGACCTGGTGAATAAGTGTAGCATTTTGATTGGTTGTGTTTGGAAAAGGAAAGCAAGTCACTTCTTGTTAGATGTTTGTGTTTTAGGTAGAGAATTGTGTGTAGTGTTTTGAAAAAAGTGTTTTATGCAATTGACAACTGAGTCAAAGGCTGAGAAATAGTTTATGGTTTTGGATATTTGTTGTGTAGTTTTGCACTTTGAGTGAGAGGTTTCAAAAATCGTGTGACATGAAAAGATTTTGTGTGTAACAGTTGGAAAAAACTGTAATTACTTAAAAATCATAAAATGTCATTTTTGTTTTCATCTCTCACAGTTTTCTTTTTTACTAGGCATGTCAGTTAAGAACAAATTCTTATTTTCAATGACAGCCTAGGAACAGTGGGTTAACTGCCTGTTCGGGGGCAGAACAATAGATTTGTACCTTGTCAGCTCGGGGATTTGAACTTGCAACCTTCTGGTTACAAGTCCAACACTCTAACCACTAGGCTACCCTGCCACCTGAAAGTTGAAGTGTACCTATGATAAAACGTACAGACCTCTACATGCTTTGTAAGTAGCTCACCTTAACTTGGAAGAGTTGTAGTGTTGGAGAGGCTTGTCCAGCTAGCTAACATACGTAGCATTCCTCTTTCTTTGAGTCAAGTTGTTAACTAGGCTGAATTAGCTGCATTAACAAGTTAAGTACGTGGAAGATAAAACCAACGAAATATAACTAGCTATCTATCTGTCTCTTTATCAATTCAATTCAAGGGCTTTATTGGCATGGGAAACATGTGTTAACATTGCCAAAGCAAGTGAGGTAGACAACATACAAAGTGAATATATAAAGTGAAAAACAACAAAAATTTACAGTAAACATTACACATACAGAAGTTTCAAAACAGTAAAGACATTACAAATGTCATATTATATATATATATACAGTGTTTTAGCAATGTACAAATGGTTAAAGGACACAAGATAAAATAAATAAGCATAAATATGGGTTGTATTTACAATGGTGTTTGTTCTTCACTGGTTGCCCTTTTCTCGTGGCAGCAGGTCACAAATCTTGCTGCTGTGATGGCACACTGTGGAATTTCACCCAGTAGATATGGGAGTTTTTCAAAATTGGATTTGTTTTCGAATTCTTTGTGGATCTGTGTAATCTGAGGGAAATATGTCTCTCTAATATGGTCATACATTGGGCAGGAGGTTAGGAAGTGCAGCTCAGTTTCCACCTCATTTTGTGGGCAGTGAGCACATAGCCTGTCTTCTCTTGAGAGCCATGTCTGCCTACGGCGGCCTTTCTCAATAGCAAGGCTATGCTCACTGAGTCTGTACATAGTCAAAGCTTTCCTTCATTTTGGGTCAGTCACAGTGGTCAGGTATTCTGCCGCTGTGTACTCTCTGTGTAGGGCCAAATAGCATTCTAGTTTGCTCTGTTTTTTTGTTAATTCTTTCCAATGTGTTAAGTAATGATCTTTTTGTTTTCTCATGATTTGGTTGGGTCTAATTGTGCTGTTGTCCTGGGGCTCTGTAGGGTGTGTTTGTGTTTGTGAACAGAGCCCCAGGACCAGCTTGCTTAGGGACTCTTCTCCAGGTTCATCTCTCTGTAGGTGATGGCTTTGTTATGGAAGGTTTGTGAATCGCTTCCTTTTAGGTGGTTGTAGAATTTAACGGCTCTTTTCTGGATTTTGATAATTAGTGGGTATCGGCCTAATTCTGCTCTGCATGCATTATTTGGTGTTCTACGTTGTACACGGAGGATATTTTTGCAGAATTCTGAATGCAGAGTCTCAATTTGGTGTTTGTCCCATTTTGTGAAGTCTTGGTTGGTGAGCGGACCCCAGACCTCACAACCATAAAGGGCAATGGGCTCTATGACTGATTCAAGTATTTTTAGCCAAATCCTAATTGTTATGTTGAAATTTATGTTACTTTTGATGGCATAGAATGCCCTTCTTGCCTTGTCTCTCAGATCGTTCACAGCTTTGTGGAAGTTACCTGTGGCGCTGATGTTTAGGCCAAGGTATGTATAGTTTTTTGTGTGCTCTAGGGCAACAGTGTCTAGATGGAATTTGTATTTGTGGTCCTGGTGACAGGACCTTTTTTGGAACACCATTATTTTGGTCTTACTGAGGTTTACTGTCAGGGCCCAGGTCTGACAGAATCTGTGCAGAAGATCTAGGTGCTGCTGTAGGCCCTCCTTGGTTGGTGACAGAAGCACCAGATCATCAGCAAACAGCAGACATTTGACTTCGGATTCTAGCAGGGGGAGGCCGGGTGCTGCAGACTTTTCTAGTGCCCGCGCCAATTCTTTGATATATATGTTGAAGAGGGTGAGGCTTAAGCTGCATCCCTGTCTAACCCCACGACCCTGTGTGAAGAAATGTGTGTGTTTTTTGCCAATTTTAACCGCACACTTGTTGTTTGTGTACATGGATTTTATAATGTCGTATGTTTTACCCCCAACACCACTTTCCATCAGTTTGTATAGCAGACCCTCATGCCAGATTGAGTCGAAGGCTTTTTTGAAATCAACAAAGCATGAGAAGACTTTGCCTTTGTTTTGGTTTGTTTGGTTGTCAATTAGGGTGTGCAGGGTGAATACATGGTCTGTTGTACGGTAATTTGGTAAAAAGCCAATTTGACATTTGCTCAGTACATTGTTTTCATTGAGGAAATGTACGAGTCTGCTGTTAATAATAATGCAGAGGATTTTCCCAAGGTTACTGTTGACACATATTCCACGGTAGTTATTGGGGTCTCTTTGTCTCTCTCTCTCTCTCTCTCTCTGTCTTTCTCTCTGTCTTTCTCTCTCGCTGTCTCTCTCAATTCAATTCAATTCAAGGGCTTTATTGGCATGGGAAACATGTGTTAACATTGCCAAAGCAAGTGAGGTAGATAATATACAAAGTGAATATATAAAGTGAAATCAACAATAAAAATTAACTGTAAACATTACACATACAGAAGTTTCAAAACAATAAAGACATTACAAATGTCATATTATATATATATATACAGTGTTTTAAAAATGTACAAATGGTTAAAGGACACAAGATAAAATAAATAAGCATAAATATGGGTTGTATTTACAATGGTGTTTGTTCTTCACTGGTTGCACTTTTCTCGTGGCAACAGGTCACAAATCTTGCTGCTGTGATGGCACACTGTTGAATTTCACCCAGTAGATATGGGAGTCTCTCTCTCTCTGGAAAATGAGATGGATCTGAGAACACAACATCCTGTTTTACCTGGTGTGTGTTTCTGCTCCTCTTCTGCTAGATTCAATAGCATCACCTATCTATCTATCTATCTATCTATCTATCTATCTATCTATCTATCTGTCTGTCTGTCTGTCTGTCTGTCTGTCTGTCTGTCTGTCTGTCTGTCTGTCTGTCTGTCTGTCTGTCTGTCTGTCTGTCTGTCTGTCTGTCTGTCTGTCTGTCTGTCTGTCTGTCTGTCTGTCTGTCTGTCTGTCTGTGGTGTCTGAGTTTGTTTGTGCACACAGACCCTCAAACACATAAATCCACATGCTAAAAGCTGTGGATTATCTGCATCTGTTTGGCTCAGATTGCAGTGGGTGAGTCAGCATGTGTATACAGTCTGAAGAGAGACTGATGAGAGACGGTCTACTCAGTAGCTCTTTGGACTGGAGGGTTCAAAGATGTTTTTACTGTCTCTGTACACACACATACGTTTCTTCACACTACTGACCTCAATTAACTGAAAGAGAGAGAGAGAGAGAGAGAGAGAGAGAGAGAGAGAGAGAGAGAGAGAGAGAGAGAGAGAGAGAGAGAGAGAGAGAGAGAAAGAGAGAGAGAGAGAGAGGAGAGAGAAAGAGAGAGAGAGAGACAGAACGTGAGAGAAAGAGAGAGAGAGAGAGAGAGAGAGAGAGTTTTGAGTTTTTATAAAACCTTTATTTTTTACTCAAGTGTTAACATTAAAAAAATGACACACTGCCTTTTCAGAAATGAAACAACAAATGTAATTCCTAAACAAAAATAAATACATAACATATATATTCAACTTATTTCATCAGCAAAAAATAATTTCCCCTCCTCTACAAAACAAAGCGCTCTTTCGTAGGCCCACTTCTCCTCAAATAATAGGAGATCTTTTACAGCTGAAAAGAACTCAAAATCTACTTTTATTCTTGCTTTCACTAATCCTTTAAAAACACATCTTACATCCTTCCCATATCCCGTTTCTATCTTATGTTTTCTACTCAGAAAAATTGACATCTTAGCTTGTCCCAAAATAAAATTTGACATTTGACATTTTCTTTTCTGTTGTTTACTATATTGAAACCCCAAAATAAAAACAGTGTTATTGAAAAATTCCCCTACAGCTTTAAACAAAGATTCCAGCATTTCCAATAGAGGTTTTATCCTCTCACACTCCATAAAACAGTGAAAAATGGTTTCTCTTATATTACAAAAAGGACATCCATCTCTAACATCTGAATTAATAACAGATACAAAAGCATTAACTGCAATGATGCCATGTAAAACCCTCCATTGCATATCACCAGTACCCTTTTGTAACGGTGGTTTGTACAGTGCCCTCCATGCTGGCTTTACCCTATCATCAATGCCCAATTTTACCCTCCAAGGAGTGTCTTTTCTATTTTTCAATTTATCTTTATTCAACACCTTGAAACACCCCCTATACAAGTCCTTCCCATTCACCTCATCCAAACCCACCTCCTGCAACCCTCTCAAATCCAGCAATAACGCCTTTCTTTCTGACTCTGGGATATTTGGTGTAATCCCTAGTCTTGGAAATGAGACGTCTTCATCTTATACCTTCTTCTTGTGGCTACTAAGCATACCCCATTCTTCCGCTGACAGAGCCTTCCTACAGCTCCCCAACATCCGTCTTCCATCCATTAATGCGGGCCCAGCCATGGCCATTAACTGTCTTAAGGTGATGATTTTCCCCTTCACCAGAATCTTGGAGAAATGTGGAACAGCTGCAGTTGTACAATCCAGTCTTGCCCCATACACCAGAGGTTCCTCCAACAGCCAATGCACTGACTCCGCTGAAGTTCGTCTAGACACCTTCATTATGCTCCACACTCTGAGAAGTTCTCTGTAAAACGGAGGTACTCCCTCCCTAGAAATCTGGCTACTATCAACCAGAAATAAAGCCTTCTTTAAACCTAATCCTCCAACCCGTTGTAATATAAGACCTGCCACCCCTCTCCACACCACATTTTCCGGTCCATAAAGCAACCTTTGAATAAACTGAAATCGGAAAGCAGCAGCCCTACTAGCAAGATGTACAAGACCTTGTCCCCCTCTTCTTTTGACAAATACAAAACACTTTGTGGAACCCAGTGATATTTATCCCAAAAGAAATCCACAATAATTGCCTGTATCTTAGCCAGAAGGCCAGATGGTGGTTCTAAAACTGACAACCGATGGCACAGTGCAGATGCAATCACATTATTAACTATAATAGTGCGCCCCCTATATGACATACGAGATAATAACCAACACCATCTCCTCATCCTCCCTTCCACCATTTCAACCACCCCACTCCAATTTTTTTCCATAGTCCCCTCATCTCCTAGGTATACTCCAAGATACTTAAAACCTCCCTTACACCATTCTAGCCCCCCTGGCAAAGCCATGATCCCTCCAGACCATTCTCCAATCTGTAACGCACAACTCTTTTCCCAATTTACCTTTGCAGAGGATATTCCCCTAAAACGATCAACCATTAGACTCAAGCTATCCACCTACGCTTGATTTTTCACTAACACAACTACATCATCAGCATAAGGCTGAGAGACAAATAGGAGGAATATCCTCTGAAAGGCACACCCCTGCAATGCGCCTTCTAATGCTATTTAGTAGTGGCTCTATAGCAATGGCATATAACATCCCTGACATAGAACATCCCTGCCTAATACCTCTACACACTTTAAAAGGAGCACTCAAACCACCGTTAACTTTCAATACACTTTCAATGTCACCATATATGACCTTTATCATGGCAATAAAACCAGAGCTGAACCCAAACGCCTCAAACGTTTGCCATAAATATTGATGTTCAACTCGGTCAAATGCCTTTTCCTGATCAATTGAAATTAGACCAGCATCCAACCCAATAGCCCTAGAGACGTCCAAAAAAATCACGAATCAGAGAAATGTTATCCCCTATCTGCCTGCCAGGAACACAGTAGGACTGATCCGTATGTATGATTTGCCCCATCACCTCCCTCAGCCTGTTGGACAAAGCTTTTGACAATATCTTATAATCAGTGCACAATAAAGCCACCGGCCTCCAGTTCTTCACCTCCCTCGGGTCACCCTTTTTGGGCAGTAGGGTGAGGACAGCCCTTCTGCAGCTTATTGGTAGTAACCCTCCGGTTAAACTATCATTAGCTACTTCTAACCAATCCTCACCCAACATAGCCCAAAAAGACTTTAAAAAGTCAACGGGAAGCCCATCAATGCCTGGTGCCCTTCCATTTTCCATGCCTTTTAATGCAGTGTATAAATCCTGCAAAGACAATGGTTGCTCAAGCTCAACCTGAGCTTCTGCAGCCACCTTTGGGAGCCCATCAAAGAACTGCTGTGTCACTGTTTTGTCCTCTTTGTACTCACACTTGTAGAGCTCAGCATAGAACTCTACTGCCCTCTTTCTAATTTCACTAGGGCTAGTGAGCTCTTGTCCAACAGATGATTTGAGACAATGAATAATTTTTCTTTGTCCATTCTTTTTCTCTAAACCAAAGAAAAATTTGGATGAGGCATCCATTTCAGATATTCCCTGAAATTTACTTCTCACCAGTGCCCCCTGTGCTCTGATACCCAGCAGGTCTGCCAATGCAGTTTTTCTCCTCTTGAGGGCCTGAGTATGGCCTCGATCTCCTGTGGTCTCAACCAACGTCATGAGTTCCACTATTTCAATCTCTAGGGCTTTCATTGATCTGGTGATATCTTTGGTGACATTCCTCGTGTATTGATTACAAAATTGCTGAATCTGGATTTTCCCTATATCCCACCACTGTTGAATGGATACAAAACTGGCCTTTTGAGACCTCCATCTCTCCCAAAACAAACTGAAACAGTT
This sequence comes from Oncorhynchus tshawytscha, assembly GCF_018296145.1. NCBI lineage: Eukaryota > Metazoa > Chordata > Actinopteri > Salmoniformes > Salmonidae > Oncorhynchus > Oncorhynchus tshawytscha. Next base: position 616,494 of record NW_024609815.1, read on the forward strand.
CCTGAAGTGAGCATCACTCAATAAAGTTATATTAAAATGCCAGTATGCGCTTTTGGGTTTTACATCGTTACTGAACACCACCTCTGTTATTAAACAATGATCAGAAAATCCCACTGGGTTATCACACTTGATTTACAGACCTGAGATTGATGCTCAAAAACATAAAACCTATCTAACCTGGCCATAGAGATGATGTTCTCTCTCACATGCGCCCAGGTGTACTGCCTTGTTCCTCCATGTTGACTCCGCCAAATATCACACAATTCATTTGTTACAATGAGGCGTTTTAAAAACATCCTTGAGGCTATATGAGGTTCTTGGTGATTTCTATCTAAATCACTAACTGTGCAGTTAAAATCCCCAGCAATAAACAAATAATCTTCTTTGTTACATTTCTCAATGGTATTTGATAATGTCTCTAAAAACATACCCTCTCAACTGTCACCACTGGGGCATATACATTTATCAGACACATAGTGATGTTTTCATACCTTGCTCTAACTTTTAATAACCTCCCCTCAACTACCTCTTCAACCTCATATGACAACGGCAAAAACCCTTTTGAGAACAAGATAACCACACCCCCACTTTTTGAGTTTTTATGACTACACACCACTGTCCCCCCCACTCCTGTTGCCACATAACTTCATTTTCCAAATTACTATGCGTTTCTTGTAGAAAAATGATGTCACTTCCCTTTCCCCTAATTAACTCATACACCATGGCTCTTTTTTTAACATCTCTTGCCCCATTTACGTTTAAAGAAGAAATCTTAAAACTGCTCATGGATAAAAAAAATATACAGAGGAAGATCCAGCCACCACATCTCTTTACAGAGTTAAGACTGCAACTGAACTCTTTCATTTTCTTTAGAATTTACATCACTTATCACTCTTGTGACCACTTTCTTGAGTCTAGCAATTTCAGGGCTTTTCAAACTTCCCCCTGTAATTTTTGACATCAGAAACTTTGCTGATTCAATAAACAATTCACGTTCAGGAAAAAAT
>NW_024609815.1:622500-625000 GCF_018296145.1 Oncorhynchus tshawytscha
GTGGTCATTATTTACATGTATACACAGCGTTCGGCATACACAGTTTGACAGGTGGGATTTTAATGTGAATCTGCATCCTCCATATTGTCACTAAGACTTCTGACACGATGACACTCCAGTCAGAATGAAATGGGAATGTTTGTTGTTGTGGAATGATTGGAGAGAGAGTACGTGTGTGTGCGTTTGTGTGTGTTCTCTCTGTACAAGTGATTTACAAAACAGAATCCTTGCAGGGAACAGTAAACAGATACAGAGAGAGAGAGAGAGAGAGAGAGAGAGAGAGAGAGAGAGAGAGAGAGAAGAGAAGAGAAGAGAAGAGAAGAGAAGAGAAGAGAAGAGAAGAGAAGAGAAGAGAAGAGAAGAGAAGAGAAGAGAAGAGAAGAGAAGAGAAGAGAGAGAAGAGAAGAGAAGAGAAGAGAAGAGAAGAGAAGAGAAGAGAAGAGAAGAGAAGAGAAGAGAGAGAGAGGGGGGGATTAGACCCAAGTTCTCAATTGGTACAAAATACATAGAGGGCAGCACACACTACAATATTACTTAGGTTTAAAAATAAGCTGAACTAGACACCCAAATGAGGCACGCAGGACATTCTACGCCGTTAGAAAAACGTATTCAAATTGAAATACATACACTACCAGTCAAAAGTCTTAGAACACCTCCTCATCCAAGGGTTTTTCTTCATTTCGATTTTCTGACTGGAGTGTCATCGTGTCAGAAGTCTTAGTGACAATATGGACGATGCAGATTCACATTAAAATCCCACCTGTCAAACTGTGTATGCCGAACGCTGTGTATACATGTAAATAATGACCACAACATCACGTTGTCTTCAGCACTGTCTAAAATGGCTGAATTTGTTCAATTTAAATTGTACTGTTTAGATGAGTTTGACTACTTCTACATGTCTATAATGACCACATTGTGGGGGAGTGAACATTGTAATGTGTCTTCAGCATCATCATTATCATCACCATCATCATCATCACTGTCTTAATCACTGAATCAAGGCAATGTTATGTTGGAACTAAAGGCTGGACACAGTTTCTCTCCAGCACCAGGGCTGGAACTGAAGCATATAGAGTTTAACCTAAATGGGCTGTTGGCTTCTAGCAGCCTTCTACAATTATTTTACATGTTCAATCTCCTTCTGGTACCTACAGAGCAGAACACTGCAACACATTGATCATGATGAAACATGTCCAGTTCACAGGTCAAAGTCATCTGTAATAGTGCAGCTGTACAGTATAGTGTATTAATGGCTGCTTCCCCATAACTCATTTTATCAGCCATCATACTGCTGCAACAGGGCTCATATCATTACCATATGGTGAGCTGCTGAACTCCTGAGCTAGCATCAACGTGTGCTTGTTCTAGGATACGTACAGCTAACTACCGTCTGGACACAGACGCCAACTCATCGTCTAGGAGCCAATACCTAAACTTCACCTTAATCAAATGTGATGTTTGAGAAACATAAATGTCTAATTCTGCCATGAGACTGTGAGAGCTTGTTGTTCCCTTCATAGTGCAATACTGTTGTCCAGAACCCTATGATATCTCTCTCGCTCTCCCTCTTCTCTCTCTCTCTCTCTCTCTCTCTCTCTCTCTCTCTCTCTCTCTCTCTCTCTTTCTCTGTTCCCTGCCAAAGATTCTGTTTTGTAAATAATTTGTTCAGAGAGAACACTAACCCGAATGCACTAACGCGAACGCAGCCTCTGTCATAAACTATATCCACATACCACAGTACACCTCACCTGCATCCCAAATGGTACCCTGTTCCCTATGTAGTGCACTACTTCTGACCTGGGGCCATAGGGTTCTGGACATCAGTATTGCACTATGAAGGGAACAACAAGCTTTCACAGTCTGATGGCAGAATTAGACATTTATGTTTCTCAAACGTCAAATTTCTACATTGTTCAAAAAATTTAAAAAGCGTTTACTATGAAATCTTAAGGTTAGGAATTAACTCTGAAATCTTAAGGTTAGGAATTAACTCTGAAATCTTAAGGTTAGGCATTAACTCTGAAATCTTAAGGTTAGGAATTAACTCTGAAATCTTAAGGTTAGGAATTAACTCTGAAATCTTAAGGTTAGGCATTAACTCTGAAATCTTAAGGTTAGGAATTAACTCTGAAATCTTAAGGTTAGGCATTAACTCTGAAATCTTAAGGTTAGGCATGAACTCTGAAATCTTAAGGTTAGGCATGAACTCTGAAATCTTAAGGTTGGGCATTAACTCTGAAATCTTAAGGTTATGCATTAACTCTGAAATCCTAAGGTTAGGCATTAACTCTGAAATCTTAAGGTTAGGCATTAACTCTGAAATCTTAAGGTTAGGCATTAACTCTGAAATCTTAAGGTTATGCATTAACTCTGAAATTTTAAGGTTAGGCATTAACTCTGAAATCTTAAGGTTAGGCATTAACGATGTTAGGCATTAACTCTGAAATCTTAAGGTTAGGCATTAACTCTGAAATCTTAAGGTTAGGCATTAACGATG
>NW_024609815.1:630000-645000 GCF_018296145.1 Oncorhynchus tshawytscha
ATTGTTGATTAAGGGCTTGTATGTAAGCATTTCACTGTAAGGAATACCTGTTATTCCACGCATGTGACAAATAACATTTGATTTGATTTGAAACTGTGGCTGCTACAGGGGCTTTCAGCACCTTGGACAGCACCCACCAGATAGAGCACAACTATGTGTCCATCCGTTATCATCTGGAAATGACTTTTTCTCTGCTCCCTTCCTCCCTGCCTCCTTCCCTCCCTTCCTCCATCCCTCCCTCCTCTCTTGCTCCCTCTCGTTTCTGTTATCCCTCCCTACTTGCCCAATGAAAAAAACCTGAATGAATAGGGGACAATCCTTATCTGTCAGTAGACTATTTTCCGAATGAAACATCAAAGACATTGTGTGGATTTAGAATCTGAATTAGGAGGGTGAAAATGTGAAGGGGATTCATTTGAATGCTGAACTTAATGGTTCAATGGCTAAAATGCACTGAATGGGCTTGACGGCAAGCTGCAGGCTAAAACAGCAGGCTACTATCGACATCAAGATGAAACGTAGGGAACATCAAATACCGGAGTTGTCATTTCGAATGGGAAGAAAACAGCGCTGATAGAAATCTAACGTGGTTGTTCTGCCACACTAACAGTCAAGCGCGTGCGCGCGGGCAGCTGGTCTGTCTTCAACCGGCGCCTGTCACAGACTGACAGAGCGAGGCGACTGTTCTCAGTTGCACGCGCTCCCCTCTCGTCCTCCGTCGATATCAAGCGTTCCTCTGCCTTGCTTATTATTTATTTATGAGTAGCCTAACTTAGAAAAAGAAACAGAGGCAGCAACCGGATTGCAATACCAATAAAAATAACAAGTCCAAGGAAGGAGGGGATAACGGGGAAAAAAGACGGGGAAAGAGAGAGAAAATGCAGTTTTTCTGACGTGTGGACGTTTCTCCTGTCTTCCTTTATTATATCATATTTACAGCGTGTCTTTTCTTTCTTTGTTTCAACTTAAAGAGGGAAATCAACAACATAAGGTGGACTTCAGTATTAAAAACAAAACAACTCCAAGACAAGCCACGAGTGAGGAAAAGAAAACGAGCGATGCTTTCTCGTCTTCTCTCGTCTTCTCTCCTCTTCTCTTCTTTTCTATTCTCTCCTCTCCTCTCCTCTTCTCTCCTCTCTTTTCTGTCGACACAACACAATGGAGTATTTGTATCTACTTGGTCGATGGATGTGCAACTTCTTTATACCCAGGATAATTCGCCCATATCCTTTTTTCACCGGAAGATTTCTCCCGCTGTTGGTCTTCCTCCATGGCTTCGTCTTGCATCCGGACCCGTGCCTCTCCCACCCCCAGCCATGTCACATCCTGGCTCGGATCGGACACGCGGTTCGTCTCGGTGCTCTGCTTCCCACCGGACAACCAGCCAGGGTACAGAACGCTCTGAACAGAGCCTTGACCAGCCTGAAGCACCGGGCTGGAGAAGGCAACCCGCCTCTTCTGCCCTACAACCTCACCCTGGAGGTAACAGGTTAATTCATGCATTCATTAGTTCATTCATAAAAGAGGTAATATCTCTGCAATGGTCTCATCCATCCATAATTAATTAATTCAATTGGCAACTAGCCATTCAGTTAGTTAGATTGTATCTGAAATGACACCCTATTCCCTACAGTTGTATGGGATAGGGTGCTTGTAGGAAATAGGGTGTAATGTCAGACACTCTCTTCCTTCCCTGTCTGGAGGTGGTGTCTCGGTCCCCGTCTGGTGGCGACCCTGTCTCCCTGTCCAGGTGTGTGTGTCAGGAGCTGGTTGTGCAAGGGGTGACAGGTGTCCTGGCCTTCCCTCGTTCACCAGAGGAGCTCATCCACATCGACTTCCTGTCCTCCTTCCTGGAAATACCTTTTATATCACTACTGGAGGACCTAGAACCACTCAGAGTTAAGGTAGGACCTAGAACCACTCAGAGCTAAGGTAAGACCTAGAACCACTCAGAGTTAAGGTAGGACCTAGAACCACTCAGAGCTAAGGTAAGACCTAGAACCACTCAGAGTTAAGGTAGGACCTAGAACCACTCAGAGCTAAGGTAAGACCTAGAACCACTCAGAGTTAAGGTAGGACCTAGAACCACTCAGAGTTAAGGTAGGACCTAGAACCACTCAGAGTTAAGGTAGGACCTAGAACCACTCAGAGTTAAGGTATGACCTAGAACCACTCAGAGTTAACGTAGGACCTAGATCCACTCAGAGGTAAGACCTAGAACCCCTCAGAGCTAAGGTAAGACTTAGAACCACTCAGAGCCAATGTAGGACCTAGACCCACTCAGAGTTAAGGTAGGATATAGAACCACTCAGAGTTAAGTTAGGATATAGAACCGCTCAGAGTTAAAGTAGGATATGGAACCGCTCAGAGTTAAGGTAGGATATAGAACCACTCAGAGTTAAGGTAGGATATAGAACCACTCAGAGTTAAGGTAGGATATAGAACCGCTCAGAGTTAAGGTAGGATATAGAACCACTCAGAGTTAAGGTAGGATATAGAACCACTCAGAGTTAAGGTAGGATATAGAACCGCTCAGAGTTAAGGTAGGATATAGAACTGCTCAGAGTTAAGGTAGGATATAGAACCACTCAGAGTTAAGGTAGGATATAGAACCACTCAGAGTTAAGGTAGGATCTAAAACCGCTCAGAGATAAGGTAGGATGTAGAACCGCTCAGAGTTAAGATGGGACCTAGAACCATTCAGAGCTAAGGTATAGGAACCTTTTGGAGGACCTAGGACTTCTGGAGGACCTAGAACCACTAAGAGTGACTAGTTTCATATCTTTACAGACTCAGTGAATCGTTTCATATCTTTACAGATGGAGTGATTCATTTCACATCTTTACAGACAGAGTGATTAGTTCCATATCTTTACAGACGGAGTGATTAGTGTCATATCTTTACAGACAAAGTGATTAGTTTCATATCTTTACAGACAGAGTGATTAGTTCCATATCTTTACAGACTCAGTGAATCGTTTCATATCTTTACAGATGAAGTGATTCATTTCACATCTTTACAGACAGAGTGATTAGTTCCATACCTTTACAGACAGAGTGATTCTTTTCATATCTTTACAGACAAAGTGATTAGTTTCATATCTTTACAGACAGAGTGATTAGTTCCATATCTTTACAGACAAAGTGATTAGTTTCATATCTTTACAGACAGAGTGATTAGTTCCATATCTTTACAGACGGAGTGATTAGTGTCATATCTTTACAGGTGGAGTGGTTCTTTTCATATCTTTACAGACAAAGTGATTAGTTCCATATCTTTACAGACAAAGTGATTAGTGTCATATCTTTACAGACAAAGTGATTAGTGTCATATCTTTACAGACAAAGTGATTAGTTCCATATCTTTACAGACAAAGTGATTAGTTCCGTATCTTTACAGACAAAGTGATTAGTTCCATATCTTTACAGACAAAGTGATTAGTTCCGTATCTTTACAGACAAAGTGATTAGTTCCATATCTTTACATACAAAGTGATTAGTTCCGTATCTTTACAGACAAAGTGATTAGTTCCATATCTTTACAGACAAAGTGATTAGTTCCATATCTTTAAAGACAAAGTGATTAGTGTCATATCTTTACAGACAAAGTGATTAGTTCCATATCTTTACAGACGGAGTGATTAGTGTCATACCTTTACAGGTGGAGTGGTTCTTTTCATATCTTTACAGACAAAGTGATTAGTTCCATATCTTTACAGACAAAGTGATTAGTTCCATATCTTTACAGACAAAGTGATTAGTTCCGTATCTTTACAGACAAAGACAAAGTGATTCGTTCCGTATCTTTACAGACAAAGTGATTAGTTCCATATCTTTACAGACAAAGTGATTAGTTCCATATCTTTACAGACAAAGTGATTAGTTCCGTATCTTTACAGACAAAGTGATTAGTTCCATATCTTTACAGACAAAGTGATTAGTTCCGTATCTTTACAGACAAAGTGATTAGTTCCATATCTTTACAGACAAAGTGATTCGTTCCGTATCTTTACAGACAAAGTGATTAGTTCCATATCTTTACAGACAAAGTGATTAGTTCCATATCTTTACAGACAAAGTGATTAGTTCCATATCTTTACAGACAAAGTGATTAGTTCCATATCTTTACAGACAAAGTGATTAGTTCCATATCTTTACAGACAAAGTGATTAGTTCCGTATCTTTACAGACAAAGTGATTAGTTCCATATCTTTACAGACAAAGTGATTAGTTTCATATCTTTACAGGCAAAGTGATTCGTTCCGTATCTTTACAGACAAAGTGATTAGTTCCATATCTTTACAGACAAAGTGATTAGTTCCATATCTTTACAGACAAAGTGATTAGTTCCGTATCTTTACAGACAAAGTGATTAGTTCCATATCTTTACAGACAAAGTGATTAGTTTCATATCTTTACAGACAAAGTGAGTGATCTTTACAGACAAAGTGATTAGTTCCATATCTTTACAGACAAAGTGATTAGTTTACAGACATTATCTTTACAGACAAAGTGATTAGTTCCATATCTTTACAGACAAAGTGATTAGTTCCGTATCTTTACAGACAAAGTGATTAGTTTCATATCTTTACAGACAAAGTGATTAGTTTCATATCTTTACAGACAAAGTGATTAGTTCCGTATCTTTACAGACAAAGTGATTAGTTCCATATCTTTATAGACAAAGTGATTAGTTTCATATCTTTACAGACGGAGTGATTCTTTTCATATCTTTACAGACGGAGTGATTAGTGTCATACCTTTACAGACGGAGCGGTTGTGTGTGTGTTAGTATTCCTAGTGGCAGCCTAAGCTGTGTGCCAGTCAGTCACTCTCGTCTCGTATCCTCCTCTCTACGGCTGAGCAGCCAACTGCAACACACACACACACACACACACAGGCTCAGGACTCAAGAGAAAGACTGTGGTGGGAAGAAAGAGAGAGAGCCAGTCAGAGAGATAGAGAGAAGGGGGAGTGTGAGGAAGGGAGAGGAGGGAGGACTAGGCTGAATAGAGTGTAGTCTGTCATGCTATGGGAAAATTTAACCATTCTGAACTGAACTCTAGTTCTGGCCACAGAAGAGGGAGGAGATGAGGAAGAGAGGGAGGAGATGGGGAGGAGGGGAAGAGAGGGAGGAGATGAGGAGGAGGGGAAGAGAGAGGGAGGAGATGAGGAGGGGAAGAGAGAGGGAGGAGATGAGGAGGGGAAGAGAGAGGGAGGATATGAGGATGAGGAGAAGAGAGAGGGAGGAGAAGAGGAGAAGGGGAACAGAGAGGGAGGATATGAGGAGGAGGGGAAGTGAGAGGGAGGAGATGAGGAGGGGAAGAGAGAGGGAGGAGATGAGGAGGAGGGGAAGAGAGAGGAAGGAGAAGTGGAGAAGGGGAACAGAGAGGGAGGCACTTAGCAGTAGCAAGCTAACGGATACATCGGGAGGGGTGGTTCTATTAAGTCTGTCTGTCTGTCTGTCTGTATATTTGTCTGTATTTGTGTGTGTGCGTGTGAATGTACAGACCTACACACCCAGAAGTGTGTGACTTGGCAGATGAGAGTGATAATTCCTCCTAATGTACTTTAGATAATTATAATGATAGAATGACCTGCACAAATAAATCACACTGATGGAGGAGAGGATGTAGGGAGGAGTGGAGAGGATGGAAAGAGAGGGAAGATGATGGGAGAAGATGGAGGAGGGAAGGAAAATGGAGAGAAAAACTGGAGAGGATGAAGGAGGGGAGAGGAGAGTATAGAGGAGGGAGGTGAGAGGAGGAAAGTGGGGAGGATGGAGGAGAGGAGAAGAGGACAGTGGAGAGGAGAGGAGAGAAGAGGAAAGTGGAGAGGATTTTAGGAGAGGAGAGAATAGGAAATTGGAGAGGGGAGGGAGAGGAGTGGAAGAATGGAGGAAAGTGGAGAGAATGGAGGAAAGAGGAGAGGAGAGGAGGGAGAGGGAGAGGGAGAGAGGAGAAGGAGAGGAGAGGAGAGGAGAGGGAGAGGATGGAGGAGGGGAGAGGAGGAGAGGAGAGTATGGAGGAGGAGGAGGAAAGTGGAGAGGATGAGAGGAGGAGTGGAGAGGATGGAGGAGAGGAGAGGAGAAAGGTGGAGAGGATGGAGGAGAGGGAAGTGGAGAGGATGGGGAGAGCAGAGGAGAGGAGAAGAGAAAAGTGGATGAGGATGGAGGATTGGAGGGGAGAAGAGAGGAGAAGTGGAAGGTGGAGAGGATGGAGGAGGGGAGAGGAGAGTATGGAGGAGAGGAGGAGAGAGGAGAGGATGGAGAGAAGGAGATAAAAAGTGCTTCTTTCATCATCAGTATCATTCCAGGTGCTTTGGCTCATCTATAAACAGCCATGTCTGTGTCCCCAAAAAAGTGCACTATATGGAATAGGGTGCTATTTGGGACGCAGCCTGTAACCTTAGAGGATGATAGAGGCCTCTAGAAGCTACAGGGCCGTATTACATTGGGTAGCGCAATTGAGGACTTCCCCATTTTAATGTAGTGGGTGGGACTTCCAACTTTATTGGCTGATCCCTCCTGGTGACCCTGTTGGAGTCATGTCCAAACGAGACATCAGGATCAGCCAATCGTGAAGAAAAAAATGTGCTATCTTCAACATGGAGATGGCGCTGCCTATGCTGTCACGGATGCTATAATGGCACAGATACAAAGATGAGTCGTCTATCTATCTCTATGTCTGTAACTAAGGTTTGGAGTTGTTCTTGGGCAGGTCACATGTTGTTGTTATGATTAGATGTCACTGTTTGTTGAGAACTAACTCTCCTCCATTGTGATCTGTCCATCCAGCACTCTTTCATTTCCTCTCATTCTTCCCTCCCTCACTATAGAAATTGAAGACTAGAACATTAAAAAGCTAATTTAGTCTCTCTGAATGTCATCACATTTAATCCTCAAACCCTGATTATGAATGAATGGAGGCACTGTTGACTAGTGCTGGTCTTTTAAAGACAAACACACACACACACACACAAACCTAAAAATACACACAAACCTCAAATACACTACACGTTTGAAATCACCCTCCTGCAACAGGGTGATCATATTTAGATCCTACTGTACATCTGTATGCATGCACACCCACTCCACACACACACACACACAACCTCACACACAACCTCGCACACTCACACACAACCTCACACACTCACACACAACCTCACACACTCACACACAACCTCACACACCCACACACAACCTCACACACTCACACACAACCTCACACACACACACACACACACACACACACACACACACACACAACTCACACACACACACACACACACACACACAAACACACACACACAACCTTACACACCCACACACAACCTCACACACTCACACACAAACCTCACACACACACACACACATACACACACACACACAACCTCACACACTCACACACAACCTCACACACTCACACACAACCTCACACACTCACACACAACCTCACACATACACACACACACACACACACACACACACACACACACACACACACACACACACACACACACAACCTCACACACACACACACACACACACACACACACACACAAACACACACCCACTCCACACACACACACACACACAACCTCACACACTCACACACAACCTCACACACAACCTCACACACTCACACACAACCTCACACACTCACACACACACACACACACACACACACACTCATACATAGACACACACACACACACACACACAACCCCACACACACACACAACCTCACACACACACACACAACCTCACAAACACACGCACACTCTCACACACACACACACACCTCACACACTCACACACGCACACAACCTCACACGCACACACACACACACACACACACACACACACACACACACACACACACACACACAACCTAACACACACACACACAGATAAACAATGTCATAGTGCTATCTAAATAAACAATGTCATAGTGCTATCTTAATAAACAATGTCATAGTGCTATCTTAATAAACAATGTCATAGGGCTATCTTAATAAACAATTGCATAGTACTATCTAAATAAACAAAGGCGTAGACCTATCTTTATAAACAATGTCATAGTGCTATCTAAATAAACAATGTCATAGTGCTATCTTTATAAACAATTATTAAGATAGGTCTATGACATTGTTTATTAAGATAGGTCTATGACATTGTTTATTAAGATAGCACTATGACATTGTTTATTAAGATAGGTCTATGACATTGTTTATTAAGATAGGTCTATGACATTGTTTATTTAGACAGCACTATGACATTGTTTATTTAGACAGCACTATGACATTGTTTATTTAGACAGCACTATGACATTGTTTATTAAGATAGGTCTATGACATTGTTTATTAAGATAGGTCTATGACATTGTTTATTTAGACAGCACTATGACATTGTTTATTTAGACAGCACTATGACATTGTTTATTTAGATAGCACTATCTAAATAAACTACCGGTACATCTACGACAACATCCGGTGAAATTGCAGAGTGCGAAATTCAAAATACAAAAATCGTAACATTGAACATTCATGAAAATACAAGTATCTTACATCATTTAAAAGCTTAACTTCTTGTTAATCCAACCGCGTTGTCAGATTTTAAAAAGTCTTTACGGCGAAAGCAAACCCTGCGATTATCTGAGGACAGTGTACCACAACAAAATGCTTTTTCAACCAACACAGGTGTCACAAAATCACAAATAGCCATTAAATAAATCATTTACCTTTGAAGATCTTGCTCTGTTTGTAATCCCAAGGGCCCCAGCTACACAATGAATGGTCGTTTTGTTCGATAAAGTCCTTCTTTATATCCAAAAATGTCCGTTTTGTTGGCGCCAGTGATCTCAGTAATCCACTCGTTCAACATGCATACAAACAAATCCAAAAAGTTAGCGGTAAAGTTTGTCCAAACACGTCAAACGTTGTTTCTAATTAATCCTCAGGTCCTCTAATATCTAAATAAACAATCATAATGAGACGGAGAATAGTATGTTCAATATAAAAGATTGCACCACATCACGCGCCAACAAGACTACTTTTCTAATGAGAGACTAAAAACTACAACTACTTGTTAATTTTTAGAGAAACAAGCCTGAAACCCTGTCTAAAGACTGTTGACATCTAGTGGAAGCCATAGGAACTGCAATCTGGGTCCTATCTATTTGTATGTCCCATAGGCTAGCATTGAAATGGACTGTGACCTAAAAAAAAACATTTCTGAATGGACTTTCCTCAGCTTTTCACCTGCCATATCATTTCTGTTATACTCACAGACATTTTTTTTAAATTCAGAAACTATAGTGTTTTCTATCCAACGCTACCAATTAAATGCATATCCTAGCTTCTGGGCCTGAGTAACAGGCAGTTTACTCTGGGCACGTCAGTCATCCGAAATTCCGAACAAGGTTTATAATGTCATAGGCCTATCTAAATTAACAATGTCATAGTGCTATCTAAATGCTAACTAAATAAACCATGTCAAATTGCTCCCTATTCTTTATAATTATTTGTCATTTGAGACCTGGGTATGTTTTTTTAGTGTTTCACTTATCAAAGTGATTTAAATGTTTCTGCTTCAAAGATACTCAAATTTCGAGCAATGAATTATGAAAGTGGATTTTTTTAAGCGGAGGGCCCTGCCCCCTGAAAGGTCTGTACACGGCTCTGTATATGGGGTATTTATGAGTGGATAGTGTCTATGTCCACGAGATAAAAACTTGTTTAATTGTGTCTAATTGTGTGTTTGTGCTGACTGAGGCTGAGAAACATCCCATTCATATTCACATCTGATGTTGTTTATAGGAGAGAGGGGAGACAGATGGAGAGCAAGTGAGCGAGTTGGAGGAGGGAGAGTAGAGGGGGAGGACAGAGGGAAGTTGTGTGAGTCATGGTGTTCCAGATGTTCTCTCAGATTGTCCTTCACAACCAGCCAACTGCTTAACTCTGGAGATCCACAGGGGCGTTACTATATGCATGCACACACACGCTGTCTGTCTATGATGTATTGGTACTGTAATGTTTTATGCAAAACAGATACTCTATGACATCAGAGAATCTATTTAGGCATTGTATTGTTGTTACTTTAAATCTCTCCGAGTATTGATGCGTTATATCTGCCAGAGTATTGATGCTTTTAATCTCTCCAAGTATTGTTGCTTTAAATCTGCCAGAGTATTTCTGCATTATATCTGTCAGAGTATTGTTACTTTACATCTCTCAGAGTATTGCTACTTTACACCTCTTGGAGTATTGATGCTTTAAATCTTTCAGAGTATTGGTGCCTTACATCTGTCAGAGTATTGATACTTTACATCTGCCAGAGTATTGATACTTTACATCTGCCAGAGTATTGATGCTTTACATCTGCCAGAGTATTGATACTTTACATCTGCCAGAGTATTGATGCTTTACATCTCTCAGAGTATTGATGCTTTACATCTGCCAGAGTATTGATACGTTACATCTCTCAGAGTATTGATGCTTTACATCTCTGAGTATTGTTGCTATATGTCTATCAGAGTAATGTTGATCTACATTTATCTGACGATTTTTGCTTTACATCTCTTAGAGTTGTCACAGGCCTGCTTATATCCTGTGGCAAAATTGAGGGGACACGAACAGGTATAGGCCAATCAAAAAGGTTCTTTATTATAAACCAAACTATTAACTTTAAACAAGGAAAAATGAGTGAGGTGTGAAAGTATCATAATGTAAGGTGTTTGTAAAGTGCAGGGATGCGTGAATCTGTGTGTGTGAATGACTGAGTGGAAACTATACAAAACTACAAAGGAACAAACAAAACAGGATCATACCTGGAGGAGCAGAGAGAGGAGTGATTAGTGAAGCCGTTTAAATACCCTGAGCCCAGGTGACTCCAATCACTAACGACCCTCCTCTGCCTGCAGGAGGAACCGCCCCTGCACTGCAGAGTAGGGGCCGTGACACCCCTCCTTAAAATGAGGATCCCACCCTCAACCCAAATTTCGGCCCAACATATTCAAAACAATAAAATCCCCCCCAAAAAAAAAAGGATACCAGTCCTGGCTCCTAGTAGTGTCCCCGTGTGTCCCCCAACTGACTGTCCGCCCCTCAAACGCAGCCCTGGTACTTGGGGAGCATTTTAAGAGGAAAGAGGCGCAGACAGCCCGTAGGGGTCAGCAGAGAGAAGATACAAACTAGGTTAAAGGAGCACGGGACAGAGCATCAGCAATGTTATTATCCTTACCACTAATGTGTCTAATATCAAGGTTGAATGGTTGCAAGAACAAAGCCCAACGCATCAGGCGCTGGTTGGGATTTTGCAGGGACCTCAGAAAAATAAGTGGGTTGTGGTCAGTGAACACAGTTAAAGGGGTCAAACCAGAACCAACATAAGACCTCAAAGTGCTGTAAAGCCCAAATGAGACCCAAAGCCTCCTTTTCAATTACAGAATAGTTTTGCTGATACTTATTACATTTCCGGGAGAAGAAACTGACTGGACACTCAACATTGTTATCATTCTCCTGGAGAAGCACAGCCCCACTACCGATTTGACTGGCGTCTACCTACAATTTGAAAGGTTTCCCAAAAGAGCCTTAACTGCATCAAATGCCTCTTGACACTGGGTGGACCAGATAAATTCAGCCTTGGCCTTCAACAGATTGGTCAGTGGGGACACTACTACTGAAAAGTTTACAGAATGCATGGTAGTACCCTGCCAATCCCAGGAAGCGCATCAGTTCTTTCTTTGTGGAGGGCTGTGGGAACTTGCTTCACAGCCTGGACCTTGGCTTCCACGGGACAGACAAAACCCTGACCAACAACCTTGTCTAGGTATGTGACTGTAGCTTTGGCAAACTCACATTTTGCCAAATTGATAGTCAACCTGGCCCCCACCAGTCTTTCGAACAGGGCTTGCACTCTCCAAACATGCTCCTCCCAGGAGTCTGAGTAGACGACCACGCCGTCCAAATACACGGCACACCCTTCTAGACCTGAGACCACCGGATTCATTAGCCTCTGGAAGGTGGCTGGAGCATTCTGCAAGCCGAAAGGCATCACTGTATAAGAGAACAAACCAGACAGAGTTATAAAGGCAGCAATCTCACAAGCTCTTTTGGTAAGGGGTACTTGCCAAGATCCCTTTAAAAGATCAAATTTGCTAACATACTTTGCTGACCCAACTTGATCAATACAGTCCTCCATCCTAGGAAGAGGGTAAAGGTCTGCTTTATTAACATTGTTAGCTTTTCTATAATCAGTGCAAGGTCTGAAAGTGGAATCAGACTTTTTGCCCAAAAGACAGCGTGAAGCCCAATTTGAACAATATGGCTCCGCAATACCATTGTCCAACATATACTGCACCTCTGTTTCCAATTGCAGTCTCTTCTCCTCAGATACACGATAAAATCTCTGTTTGATAGGCTTAGCATCTCCGATGTCTATATCATGCTCAATTAAGTGGGTTTGCGATAGTGTCAGAAAACAAAACAGGGTAGTTTCTAATAAGAGCTACCAATTCATCACGTTTCTCAGAGTCTAAATGATCTACCAAAACCCCAAGGTTTTGCAAAGTCTGGGAGTTTTTCAACCAACCTTGTAAGACCTCATCCGAAACCCTAACTTCCTTCTGTTCTCCCCCCTCCACCAAATGAAAGCCACAAGATGCAGTGACTGGAGCAGCAGTCAACGCTGACCTCACAGCTGGAGTGCCTTCTACTTTGCTTAGATCACGGGAGTGACAACATTTGAACAGGTTCACATGGCATAATTTAGAGGACTTCCTATGACCAGGGGTTTCAATAAGATAGTTCAAATCTGACACTTTACGCAACACATTGAAAGGACCACAGTATTTTGCCTGAAAAGGTGAACTTACAAGAGGCAGAAGAGCAAGTACACGATCACCGGGACTAAACTCACACAGCTCAGCCTGTCCGTCATATTTCAGTTTCATTTCCCATTGTGAAGATTTTAGTTTCTTTCGCCAGTTCACCAGCCCTACAAATCAAATGTATTTGTCACATACACATGGTTAGCAGATGTTAATGCGAGTGTAGCGAAATGCTTGTGCTTCTAGTTCCGACAATGCAGTAATAACCAATGAGTAATCTAACCTAACAATTCCACAACTACTACCTTATACACACAAGTGTAAAGGGATAAAGAATATGTACATAAAGATATATGAATGAGTGATGGTACAGAACGGTATAGGCAAGATGCAGTAGATGGTATCGAGTACAGTATATACATATGAGATGAGTAATGTAGGGTATGTAAACAAAGTGTCACAGTTTAAAGTGGCTAGTGATACATGTATTACATAAAGATGCAGTAGATGATAGAGTACAGTATATACATATACATATGAGATGAATAATGTAGGGTAAGTAAACATTATATTAAGTAGCATTGTTTAAAGTGGCTAGTGATATATTTTACATCAATTTCCATCAACTCCCATTATTAAAGTGGCTGGAGTTGAGTCAGTGTGTTGGCAGCAGCCACTCAATGTTAGTGGTGGCTGTTTAACAGTCTGATGGCCTTGAGATAGAAGCTGTTTTTCAGCTTCTATGCACCTGTACTGATGCACCTGTACTGACCTCGCCTTCTGGATGATAGCGGGGTGAACAGGCAGTGGCTTGGGTGGTTGTTGTCCTTGATGATCTTGATGGCCTTCCTGTGACATCGGGTGGTGTAGGTGTCCTGGAGGGCAGGTAGTTTGCCCCCGGTGATGCGTTGTGCAGACCTCACTACCCTCTGGAGAGCCTTACTGTTGTGGGCGGAGCAGTTGCCGTACCAGGTGGTGATACAGCCTGACAGGATGCTCTCGATTGTGCATCTGTAGAAGTTTGTGAGTGTTTTTGGATGACAAGCCGAATTTCTTCTTCAGCTGCGCCTTCTTCACCATGCTGTCTGTGTGGGTGGACCAATTCAGTTTGTCTGTGATGTGTACGCAGAGGAACTTAAAACTTACTACCCTCTCCACTACGGTCCCATCGATGTGGATAGGGGGGTGCTCCCTCTGCTGTTTCCTGAAGTGCACAATCATCTCCTTAGTTTTGTTGACGTTGAGTGTGAGGTTATTTTCCTGACACCACACTCCGAGGGCCATGGATCATCACTACAGGCTACGGGCCATGGATCATCACTAGATGCTCCAGGCCATGAATCATCACTAGAGGCTCCAGGCCATGGATCATCACTACAGGCTCCAGGCCATGGATCATCACTACAGGCTCCAGGCCATGGATCATCACTAGAGGCTCCAGGACATGGATCATCACTACAGGCTCCAGGCCATGGATCATCACTACAGGCTCCGGGCCATGGATCATCACTAGAGGCTCCAGGACATGGATCATCACTACAGGCTCCAGGCCATGGATCATCACTACAGGCTCCAGGCCATGGATCATCACTATAGGCTCCAGGCCATGGATCATCACTACAGGCTCCGGGCCATGGATCATCACTACAGGCTACAGGCCATGGATCATCACTACAGGCTCCAGGCCATGGATCATCACTACAGGCTCCAGGCAATGGATCATCACTACAGGCTCCGGGCCATGGATTATCACTACAGGCTCCGGGCCATGGAGCATCACATGTCTATCAGAGTATTGCTGCTTTATGTCTATCAGAGTAGTGTTGCTATATGTCTATCAGAGTATTGCTGCTTTATGTCTATCAGAGTATTGTTGCTATATGTCTATCAGAGTATTGCTGCTTTATGTCTAGCAGAGTATTGTTGTTATATGTCTAGCAGAGTATTGCTGCTTTATGTCTATCAGAGTAGTGTTGCTATACACCTATCAGAGTATTGCCGCTTTATGTCTATCAGAGTATTGTTGCTATATGTCTATCAGAGTATTGCTGCTTTATGTCTAGCAGAGTATTGTTGTTATATGTCTATCAGAGTATTGCTGCTTTATGCCTAGCAGAGTATTGCTGCTTTATGTCTATCAGAGTAGTGTTGCTATACACCTATCAGAG
>NW_024609815.1:650000-695000 GCF_018296145.1 Oncorhynchus tshawytscha
TTACTATGGAGATTATCATCTAATTCCAGTTAATTAAACATTAATTTCAATATGATCGTTAATCTTGCCTACATTATCTGCCGTTTCATACATTAACATTCTGTCTCAAGCCCTGCTGAGTGCTGACTCACACACACATTCATTCCTTTAACACACACACACACACACATTCATTCCTTTAACACACACACACACACACACACACACACACACACACACACACACACACACACACACACACACACACACACACACACACACACACACACACTAAGAAAGATCTCCCTTAGGATATTGATTATGAAGCTAAATGAGTTGTGACTTTGAGTTCAGTCTTCTCAGTCAGGGATATATGACTACTTTGTGTTTGTTTCTCTGTTCTTGAAACGTGTCTGTAATCTAAAGTGTTGAAATCTCTCCTCTGTTCTGGACCACACTGCTGTCTCTGTCTCTGATAAGGACAGAGTTATGCTCCTCCTCTTAAATGAATATAGAATACAGTGTAAAATCTCTCTGTGTAGGAGGTTAATGACAGATAAATCAAGCACTCAAAACCTTTTCCATAATCAGGCTCTCATAACAGTTCATCGTTAGGGCCAGGAGTTTTTCCATAGAATTTGACCTAAACAGTAATTCAATACTGAAAACACATCTTTCCCTCAAACGGCCTTTAATCCACCCAGTAATATCATATATAAATGAAGAACAAGGGCAGTTTGTCACAAAATGACCATGCATTCTATTATAAATCTAAGATCACACAGTCCACTCTCTCACTCTTTCTCTGTTCTCTTTCTCTCCCCCATTTCTCCACCTCGCTCTCTCCTTTAGTCTCTCTCTCCTTTAGTCTCTCTCTCCTTTAGTCTCTCTCTCCTTCTCTCTCCTTTAGTCTCTCTCTCCTTCTCTCTCCTTTAGTCTCTCTCTCCTTTAGTCTCTCTATCTTTAGTCTCTTCCTCCTTTAGTCTCTCTCTCCTTTAGTCTCTCTCTCCTTTAGTCTCTTCTCTCCTTTAGTCTCTCTCTCCTTTAGTCTCTCTCCTTTAGTCTCTCTCTCCTCTCTCCTTTAGTCTCTCTCTCCTTTAGTCTCTCTCTCTCCTTTAGTCTCTCTCCTTTAGTCTCTCTCTCCTTTAGTCTCTCTCTCCTTTAGTCTCTCTCTCCCTTCTCTCTCCTTTAGTCTCTCTCTCTCTCTCTCCTTTTGTCCTCTCTCTCCTTTAGTCTCTCTCTCCTTTAGTCTCTCTCTCCTTTAGTCTCTCTCCTTTAGTCTCTCTCTCCTTTAGTCTCTCTCTCCTCTCTCTCCTTTAGTCTCTCTCTCCTTTAGTCTCTCTCTCCTTTAGTCTCTCTCTCTTCTCTCTCCTTTAGTCTCTCTCTCCTTTAGTCTCTCTCTCCTTTAGTCTCTCTCTCCCTTCTCTCTCCTTTAGTCTCTCTCTCCTTTAGTCTCTCTCTCCTTTAGTCTCTGTCTCCCTTCTCTCTCCTTTAGTCTCTCTCTCCTTTAGTCTCTCTCTCCTTTGGTCTCTCTCTCCTTTAGTCTCTCTCCTTTAGTCTCTCTCTCCTTTCGTCTCTCTCTCCTTTAGTCTCTCTCTCCTTTAGTCTCTCTCTCCTTTAGTCTCTCTCTCCTTTAGTCTCTCTCTCCTTTAGTCTCTCTCCTTTCTCTCTCTCCTTTAGTCTCTCCTCTCTCCTTCTCTCTCCTTTAGTCTCTCTCTCCTTTAGTCTCTCTCTCCTTTAGTCTCTCTCTCCTTTAGTCTCTCTCCTTTAGTCTCTCTCTCCTTTAGTCTCTCTCCTTTACTCTCTCTCCTTTAGTCTCTCTCTCCCTTCTCTCTCCTTTAGTCTCTCTCTCCTTTAGTCTCTCTCCTTTAGTCTCTCTCTCCCTTCTCTCTCCTTTAGTCTCTCTCTCCTTTAGTCTCTCTCTCCTTTAGTCTCTCTCTCCTTCTCTCTCCTTTAGTCTCTCTCTCCTTTAGTCTCTCCCTCCTTTAGTCTCTCTCCTTTAGTCTCTCTCCTTTAGTCTCTCTCTCCTTTAGTCTCTCTCCTTTACTCTCTCTCCTTTAGTCTCTCTCTCCCTTCTCTCTCCTTTAGTCTCTCTCTCCTTTAGTCTCTCTCTCCCTTCTCTCTCCTTTAGTCTCTCTCTCCTTTAGTCTCTCTCCTTTAGTCTCTCTCTCCCTTCTCTCTCCTTTAGTCTCTCTCTCCTTTAGTCTCTCTCTCCTTTAGTCTCTCTCTCCCTTCTCTCTCCTTTAGTCTCTCTCTCCTTTAGTCTCTCTCTCCTTTTGTCTCTCTCTCCTTTAGTCTCTCTCCTTTAGTCTCTCTCTCCTTTAGTCTCTCTCTCCTTTAGTCTCTCTCCTTTAGTCTCTCTCTCCTTTAGTCTCTCTCTCCTTTAGTCTCTCTCCTTTACTCTCTTTCTCCTTTAGTCTCTCTCTCCTTTAGTCTCTCTCTCCTTTAGTCTCTCATTTAGTCTCTCTCTCCTTTAGTCTCTCTCCTTTAGTCTCTCTCTCCTTTAGTCTCTCTCTCCTTTAGTCTCTCTCCTTTAGTCTCTCTCTCCTTTAGTCTCTCTCCTTTAGTCTCTCTCCTTTAGTCTCTCACTCCCTTCTCTCTCCTTTAGTCTCTCTCTCCTTTAGTCTCTCTCTCCTTTAGTCTCTCTCTCCCTTCTCTCTCCTTTAGTCTCTCTCTCCTTTAGTCTCTCTCTCCTTTAGTCTCTCTCTCCTTTAGTCTCTCTCCTTTAGTCTCTCTCTCCTTTAGTCTCTCTCCTTTACTCTCTCTCCTTTAGTCTCTCTCTCCTTTAGTCTCTCTCTCCTTTAGTCTCTCTCCTTTAGTCTCTCTCTCCCTTCTCTCTCCTTTAGTCTCTCTCTCCTTTAGTCTCTCTCTCCTTTAGTCTCTCTCTCCTTCTCTCCTTTAGTCTCTCTCTCCTTTAGTCTCTCTCTCCTTTAGTCTCTCTCTCCTTTAGTCTCTCTCCTTTAGTCTCTCTCTCCTTTAGTCTCTCTCCTTTACTCTCTCTCCTTTAGTCTCTCTCTCCCTTCTCTCTCCTTTAGTCTCTCTCTCCTTTAGTCTCTCTCCCCTTCTCTCTCCTTTAGTCTCTCTCTCCTTTAGTCTCCCTCTCCTTTAGTCTCTCTCTCCCTTCTCTCTCCTTTAGTCTCTCTCTCCTTTAGTCTCTCTCTCCTTTAGTCTCTCTCTCCTTTAGTCTCTCTCCTTTAGTCTCTCTCTCCTTTAGTCTCTCTCCTTTAGTCTCTCTCTCCTTTGTCTCTCTCTCCTTTAGTCTCTCTCTCCTTTAGTCTCTCTCTCCTTTAGTCTCTCTCTCCTTTAGTCTCTCTCTCCTTTAGTCTCTCTCTCCCTTCTCTCTCCTTTAGTCTCTCTCTCCTTTAGTCTCTCTCTCCTTTAGTCTCTCTCTCCCTTCTCTCTCCTTTAGTCTCTCTCTCCTTTAGTCTCTCTCTCCTTTGGTCTCTCTCTCCTTTAGTCTCTCTCCTTTAGTCTCTCTCTCCTTTAGTCTCTCTCTCCTTTCATCTCTCTCTCCTTTAGTCTCTCTCTCCTTTAGTCTCTCTCTCCTTTAGTCTCTCTCTCCTTTAGTCTCTCTCTCCTTCTCTCTCCTTTAGTCTCTCTCTCCTTTAGTCTCTCTCTCCTTTAGTCTCTCTCTCCCTTCTCTCTCCTTTAGTCTCTCTCTCCTTTAGTCTCTCTCTCCTTTAGTCTCTCTCCTTTAGTCTCTCTCTCCTTTAGTCTCTCTCTCCTTTAGTCTCTCTCTCCTTTAGTCTCTCTCTCCCTTCTCTCTCCTTTAGTCTCTCTCTCCTTTAGTCTCTCTCTCTCTCTCTCCTTTAGTCTCTCTCTCCTTTAGTCTCTCTCCTTTAGTCTCTCTCTCCTTTAGTCTCTCTCCTTTAGTCTCTCTCCTTTAGTCTCTCTCCTTTTCTCTCTCCTTTAGTCTCTCTCTCCTTTAGTCTCTCTCTCCTTTAGTCTCTCTCTCCCTTCTCTCTCCTTTAGTCTCTCTCTCCTTTAGTCTCTCTCTCCTTTAGTCTCTCTCTCCTTTAGTCTCTCTCCTTTAGTCTCTCTCTCCTTTAGTCTCTCTCTCCTTTCATCTCTCTCTCCTTTAGTCTCTCTCTCTCTCTCTCCTTTAGTCTCTCTCTCCTTTAGTCTCTCTCCTTTAGTCTCTCTCTCCCTTCTCTCTCCTTTAGTCTCTCTCTCCTTTAGTCTCTCTCTCCTTTAGTCTCTCTCTCCTTCTCTCTCTCCTTTAGTCTCTCTCTCCTTTAGTCTCTCTCTCCTTTAGTCTCTCTCTCCTTTAGTCTCTCTCCTTTAGTCTCTCTCTCCTTTAGTCTCTCTCTCCTTTAGTCTCTCTCTCCTTTAGTCTCTCTCTCCCTTCTCTCTCCTTTAGTCTCTCTCTCCTTTAGTCTCTCTCTCCTTCTCTCTCCTTTAGTCTCTCTCTCCTTTAGTCTCTCTCCTTTAGTCTCTCTCTCCTTCTCTCTCCTTTAGTCTCTCTCTCCTTTAGTCTCTCTCTCCTTTAGTCTCTCTCTCCTTTAGTCTCTCTCCTTTAGTCTCTCTCTCCTTTAGTCTCTCTCTCCTTTAGTCTCTCTCTCCTTTAGTCTCTCTCTCCTTTAGTCTCTCTCTCCTTTAGTCTCTCTCTCCTTTAGTCTCTCTCTCCTTTAGTCTCTCTCTCCTTTAGTCTCTCTCTCCCTTCTCTCTCCTTTAGTCTCTCTCTCCTTTAGTCTCTCTCTCCTTTAGTCTCTCTCTCCCTTCTCTCTCCTTTAGTCTCTCTCTCCTTTAGTCTCTCTCTCCTTTGGTCTCTCTCTCCTTTAGTCTCTCTCCTTTAGTCTCTCTCTCCTTTCGTCTCTCTCTCCTTTCATCTCTCTCTCCTTTAGTCTCTCTCTCCTTTAGTCTCTCTCTCCTTTAGTCTCTCTCCTTTAGTCTCTCTCTCCTTTAGTCTCTCTCCTTTAGTCTCTCCCTCCTTTAGTCTCTCTCCTTTAGTCTCTCTCCTTTAGTCTCTCTCTCCTTTAGTCTCTCTCCTTTAGTCTCTCTCCTTTAGTCTCTCTCTCCTTTAGTCTCTCTCTCCTTTCTCTCTCCTTTAGTCTCTCTCTCCTTTAGTCTCTCTCTCCTTTAGTCTCTCTCTCCTTTAGTCTCTCTCCTTTAGTCTCTCTCTCCTTTAGTCTCTCTCCTTTACTCTCTCTCTCCTTTAGTCTCTCTCTCCTTTAGTCTCTCTCTCCTTTAGTCTCTCGCTCCTCTAGTCTCTCTCCTTTAGTCTCTCTCTCCTTTAGTCTCTCTCCTTTAGTCTCTCTCTCCTTTAGTCTCTCTCTCCTTTAGTCTCTCTCTCCCTTCTCTCTCCTTTAGTCTCTCTCTCCTTTAGTCTCTCTCCTTTAGTCTCTCTCTCCTTTAGTCTCTCTCTCCTTTAGTCTCTCTCCTTTAGTCTCTCCCTCCTTTAGTCTCTCTCCTTTAGTCTCTCTCCTTTAGTCTCTCTCTCCTTTAGTCTCTCTCTCCTTTAGTCTCTCTCTCCTTTAGTCTCTCTCTCCTTTAGTCTCTCTCCTTTAGTCTCTCTCTCCTTTAGTCTCTCTCTCCTTTAGTATCTCTCCTTTAGTCTCTCTCTCCTTTAGTCTCTCTCTCATTTAGTCTCTCTCCTTTAGTCTCTCTCTCCTTTAGTCTCTCTCCTTTAGTCTCTCTCCTTTAGTCTCTCTCTCCTTTTGTCTCTCTCTCCTTTCGTCTCTCTCTCCTTTAGTCTCTCTCTCCTTTAGTCTCCCTCTCCTTTAGTCTCTCTCTCCTTTAGTCTCTCTCTCCCTTCTCTCTCCTTTAGTCTCTCTCTCCTTTAGTCTCTCTCTCCTTTAGTCTCTCTCTCCTTTTCTCTCTCTTTAGTCTCTCTCTCCTTTAGTCTCTCTCTCCTTCTCTCTCCTTTAGTCTCTCTCTCCTTTAGTCTCTCTCTCCTTTGGTCTCTCTCTCCTTTAGTCTCTCTCCTTTAGTCTCTCTCTCCTTTCGTCTCTCTCTCCTTTAGTCTCTCTCTCCTTTAGTCTCTCTCTCCTTTAGTCTCTCTCTCCTTTAGTCTCTCTCTCCCTTCTCTCTCCTTTAGTCTCTCTCTCCTTTAGTCTCTCTCTCCTTTAGTCTCTCTCTCCCTTCTCTCTCCTTTAGTCTCTCTCTCCTTTAGTCTCTCTCTCCTTTAGTCTCTATCTCCCTTCTCTCTCCTTTAGTCTCTCTCTCCTTTAGTCTCTCTCTCCTTTGGTCTCTCTCTCCTTTAGTCTCTCTCCTCTCTCCTTTCGTCTCTCTCTCCTTTAGTCTCTCTCTCCTTTAGTCTCTCTCTCCTTTAGTCTCTCTCTCCTTTAGTCTCTCTCCTTTAGTCTCCTTTAGTCTCTCTCCTTTAGTCTCTCTCTCCTTTAGTCTCTCTCTCCTTCTCTCTCCTTTAGTCTCTCTCTCCTTTAGTCTCTCTCTCCTTTAGTCTCTCTCTCCTTTAGTCTCTCTCTCCTTTAGTCTCTCTCTCCTTTAGTCTCTCTCTCCTTTAGTCTCTCTCTCCTTTAGTCTCTCTTTAGTCTCTCTCTCCTTTAGTCTCTCTCTCCTCTCTCTCTCCCTTCTCTCTCCTTTAGTCTCTCTCTCCTTTAGTCTCTCTCTCCTTTAGTCTCTCCCTTCTCCTCCTTTAGTCTCTCTCTCCTTTAGTCTCTCTCTCCTTTAGTCTCTCTCTCCCTTCTCTCTCCTTTAGTCTCTCTCTCCTTTAGTCTCTCTCTCCTTTGTCTCTCTCTCCTTTAGTCTCTCTCCTTTAGTCTCTCTCTCCTTTAGTCTCTCTCTCCTTTAGTCTCTCTCTCCTTTAGTCTCTCTCTCCTTTAGTCTCTCTCCTTTAGTCTCTCTCTCCTTTAGTCTCTCTCTCCTTTAGTCTCCTCTCTCTCTCTCCTTTAGTCTCTCTCTCCTTTAGTCTCTCTCCTTTAGTCTCTCTCTCCTTTAGTCTCTCTCTCTCTCTCTCCTTTAGTCTCTCTCTCCCTTCTCTCTCCTTTAGTCTCTCTCCTTTAGTCTCTCTCTCCTTTAGTCTCTCTCCTTTAGTCTCTCTCTCCTTTCTCTCTCTCCTTTAGTCTCTCTCTCCTTTAGTCTCTCTCTCCTTTAGTCTCTCTCTCCTTTAGTCTCTCTCTCCTTTAGTCTCTCTCCTTTAGTCTCTCTCCTTTAGTCTCTCTCCTTTAGTCTCTCTCTCCTTTAGTCTCTCCCTTCTTTCTCCTTTAGTCTCTCTCTCCTTTAGTCTCTCTCTCCCTTCTCTCTCCTTTAGTCTCTCTCTCCTTTAGTCTCTCTCTCCTTTAGTCTCTCTCTCCCTTCTCTCTCCTTTAGTCTCTCTCTCCTTTAGTCTCTCTCTCCTTTAGTCTCTCTCTCCTTCTCTCTCCTTTAGTCTCTCTCTCCTTTAGTCTCTCTCTCCTTTAGTCTCTCTCTCCTTTAGTCTCTCTCCTTTAGTCTCTCTCTCCTTTAGTCTCTCTCTCCTTTAGTCTCTCTCCTTTAGTCTCTCTCTCCTTTAGTCTCTCTCTCCTTTAGTCTCTCTCCTTTAGTCTCTCTCTCCTTTAGTCTCTCTCCTCTCTCTCCTTTAGTCTCTCTCTCCTTTAGTCTCTCATTTAGTCTCTCTCTCCTTTAGTCTCTCTCCTTTAGTCTCTCTCTCCTTTAGTCTCTCTCTCCTTTAGTCTCTCTCCTTTAGTCTCTCTCTCCCTTCTCTCTCCTTTAGTCTCTCTCTCCTTTAGTCTCTCTATCCTTTGGTCTCTCTCTCCTTTAGTCTCTCTCCTTTAGTCTCTCTCTCCTTTCATCTCTCTCTCCTTTAGTCTCTCTCTCCTTTAGTCTCTCTCTCCTTTAGTCTCTCTCTCCCTTCTCTCTCCTTTAGTCTCTCTCTCCTTTAGTCTCTCTCCTTTAGTCTCTCTCTCCTTTAGTCTCTCTCCTTTAGTCTCTCTCTCCTTTAGTCTCTCTCCTTTACTCTCTCTCTCCTTTAGTCTCTCTCTCCTTTAGTCTCCCTCTCCTTTAGTCTCTCATTTAGTCTCTCTCTCCTTTAGTCTCTCTCCTTTAGTCTCTCTCTCCTTTAGTCTCTCTCTCCTTTAGTCTCTCTCCTTTAGTCTCTCTCTCCCTTCTCTCTCCTTTAGTCTCTCTCTCCTTTAGTCTCTCTATCCTTTGGTCTCTCTCTCCTTTAGTCTCTCTCCTTTAGTCTCTCTCTCCTTTCATCTCTCTCTCCTTTAGTCTCTCTCTCCTTTAGTCTCTCTCTCCTTTAGTCTCTCTCCCTCTCTCTCCTTTAGTCTCTCTCTCCTTTAGTCTCTCTCCTTTAGTCTCTCTCTCCTTTAGTCTCTCTCTCCTTTAGTCTCTCTCCTTTAGTCTCTCTCCTTTAGTCTCTCTCTCCTTTAGTCTCTCTCCTTTAGTCTCTCGCTCCCTTCTCTCTCCTTTAGTCTCTCTCTCCTTTAGTCTCTCTCTCCTTTAGTCTCTCTCCTTTAGTCTCTCTCTCCTTTAGTCTCTCTCTCCTTTAGTCTCTCTCTCCTTTAGTCTCTCTCTCCTTTAGTCTCTCTCTCCTTTAGTCTCTCTCCTTTAGTCTCTCTCTCCTTTAGTCTCTCTCTCCTCTCTCTCCTTTAGTCTCTCTCTCCTTCTCTCTCCTTTAGTCTCTCTCTCCTTTAGTCTCTCTCTCCTTTAGTCTCTCTCTCCTTTAGTCTCTCTCTCCTTTAGTCTCTCTCTCCTTTAGTCTCTCTCCTTTAGTCTCTCTCTCCTTTAGTCTCTCTCTCCTTTAGTCTCTCTCCTCTCTCTCCTTTAGTCTCTCTCTCCTTTAGTCTCTCTCCTTTAGTCTCTCTCTCCTTTAGTCTCTCTCTCCTTTAGTCTCTCTCCTTTAGTCTCTCTCTCCTTTAGTCTCTCTCCTTTAGTCTCTCTCTCCTTTAGTCTCTCTCTCCTCTCTCTCTCCTTTAGTCTCTCTCTCTCTCTCCTTTAGTCTCTCTCTCCTTTAGTCTCTCTCTCCTTTAGTCTCTCCTCCTTTAGTCTCTCTCTCCCTCTCTCTCCTTTAGTCTCTCTCTCCTTTAGTCTCTCTCTCCTTTAGTCTCTCTCTCCTTTAGTCTCTCTCTCCTTTAGTCTCTCTCTCCTTTAGTCTCTCTCCTTTAGTCTCTCTCTCCTTTAGTCTCTCTCTCCTTTAGTCTCTCTCTCCTTTAGTCTCTCTCTCCTTTAGTCTCTCTCTCCTTTAGTCTCCCTTCTCTCTCCTTTAGTCTCTCTCTCCTTTAGTCTCTCTCTCCTTTGGTCTCTCTCTCCTTTAGTCTCTCTCCTTTAGTCTCTCTCTCCTTTCGTCTCTCTCTCCTTTAGTCTCTCTCTCCTTTAGTCTCTCTCTCCTTTAGTCTCTCTCTCCTTTAGTCTCTCTCTCCTTTAGTCTCTCTCTCCCTTCTCTCTCCTTTAGTCTCTCTCTCCTTTAGTCTCTCTCTCCCTTCTCTCTCCTTTAGTCTCTCTCTCCTTTAGTCTCTCTCTCCTTTAGTCTCTCTCTCCCTTCTCTCTCCTTTAGTCTCTCTCTCCTTTAGTCTCTCTCTCCTTTGGTCTCTCTCTCCTTTAGTCTCTCTCTCCTTTAGTCTCTCTCTCCTTTAGTCTCTCTCCTTTAGTCTCTCTCTCCTTTAGTCTCTCTCTCCTTTAGTCTCTCTCTCCTTTAGTCTCTCTCTCCTTTAGTCTCTCTCCTTTAGTCTCTCTCTCCTTTAGTCTCTCTCTCCTTTAGTCTCTCTCTCCTTTAGTCTCTCTCTCCTTTAGTCTCTCTCCTTTAGTCTCTCTCTCCTTTAGTCTCTCTCCTTTCTCTCTCTCCTTTAGTCTCTCTCTCCCTTCTCTCTCCTTTAGTCTCTCTCTCCTTTAGTCTCTCTCTCCCTTCTCTCTCCTTTAGTCTCTCTCTCCTCTCTCTCCTTTAGTCTCCCTCTCTCTCTCCTTTAGTCTCTCTCTCCTTTAGTCTCTCTCTCCTTTAGTCTTCTCTCTCCTTTAGTCTCTCTCTCCTTTAGTCTCTCTCTCCTTTAGTCTCTCTCTCCTTTAGTCTCTCTCCTTTAGTCTCTCTCTCCTTTAGTCTCTCTCTCCTTTAGTCTCTCTCTCCTTTAGTCTCTCTCTCCTTTAGTCTCTCTCTCCTTTAGTCTCTCTCTCCTTTAGTCTCTCTCTCCTTTAGTCTCTCTCTCCCTTCTCTCTCCTTTAGTCTCTCTCTCCTTTAGTCTCTCTCTCCTTTAGTCTCTCTCTCCTTCTCTCTCCTTTAGTCTCTCTCTCCTTTAGTCTCTCTCTCATTTAGTCTCTCTCCTTTAGTCTCTCTCTCTTTAGTCTCTCTCCTTTAGTCTCTCTCCTTTAGTCTCTCTCTCCTTTGTCTCTCTCGTCTCTCTCTCCTTTAGTCTCTCTCTCCTTTAGTCTCTCTCTCCTTTAGTCTCTCTCTCCTTTAGTCTCTCTCTCCTTCTCTCTCCTTTAGTCTCTCTCTCCTTTAGTCTCTCTCTCCTTTAGTCTCTCTCTCCCTTCTCTCTCCTTTAGTCTCTCTCTCCTTTAGTCTCTCTCTCCTTTAGTCTCTCTCTCCTTCTCTCTCCTTTAGTCTCTCTCTCCTTTAGTCTCTCTCTCCTTTGGTCTCTCTCTCCTTTAGTCTCTCTCCTTTAGTCTCTCTCTCCTTTAGTCTCTCTCTCCTTTCATCTCTCTCTCCTTTAGTCTCTCTCTCCTTTAGTCTCTCTCTCCTTTAGTCTCTCTCTCCTTTAGTCTCTCTCTCCCTTCTCTCTCCTTTAGTCTCTCTCTCCTTTAGTCTCTCTCTCCTTTAGTCTCTCTCTCCCTTCTCTCTCCTTTAGTCTCTCTCTCCTTTAGTCTCTCTCTCTCCCTTCTCTCTCCTTTAGTCTCTCTCTCTTTAGTCTCTTTCTCCTTTGGTCTCTCTCTCCTTTAGTCTCTCTCCTTTAGTCTCTCTCTCCTTTAGTCTCTCTCTCCTTTAGTCTCTCTCTCCTTTAGTCTCTCTCTCCTTTAGTCTCTCTCTCCTTTAGTCTCTCTCCTTTAGTCTCTCTCTCCTTCTCTCTCCTTTAGTCTCTCTCTCCTTTAGTCTCTCTCTCCTTTAGTCTCTCTCTCCTTTAGTCTCTCTCCTTTAGTCTCTCTCTCCTTTAGTCTCTCTCCTTTCTCTCTCTCCTTTAGTCTCTCTCTCTCCTTCTTTCTCCTTTAGTCTCTCTCTCCTTTAGTCTCTCTCTCCCTTCTCTCTCCTTTAGTCTCTCTCTCCTTTAGTCTCTCTCCTTTAGTCTCTCTCTCCTTCTCTCTCCTTTAGTCTCTCTCTCCTTTAGTCTCTCTCTCCTTTAGTCTCTCTCTCCTTTAGTCTCTCTCTCCTTTAGTCTCTCTCTCCTTTAGTCTCTCTCTCCTTTAGTCTCTCTCTCCTTTAGTCTCTCTCCTTTAGTCTCTCTCTCCTTTAGTCTCTCACTCCTTTAGTCTCTCTCCTTTAGTCTCTCTCTCCTTTAGTCTCTCTCTCCTTTAGTCTCTCTCCTTTAGTCTCTCTCTCCTTTAGTCTCTCTCCTTTAGTCTCTCTCTCCTTTAGTCTCTCTCTCTCTCCTTTAGTCTCTCTCTCCTTTAGTCTCTCTCCTTTAGTCTCTCTCTCCTTTAGTCTCTCTCTCCTTTAGTCTCTCTCCTTTAGTCTCTCTCTCTCCTTTAGTCTCTCTCTCCTTTAGTCTCTCTAGTCTCTCTCTCCTTTAGTCTCTCTCCTTTAGTCTCTCTCTCCTTTAGTCTCTCTCTCCTTTAGTCTCTCTCTCTCCTTTAGTCTCTCTCTCCTTCTCTCTCCTTTAGTCTCTCTCTCCTTTAGTCTCTCTCCTTTAGTCTCTCTCTCCTTTAGTCTCTCTCCTTTAGTCTCTCTCTCCTTTAGTCTCTCTCCTTTCTCTCTCTCTCCTTTAGTCTCTCTCCTTTAGTCTCTCTCTCCTTTAGTCTCTCTCCTTTAGTCTCTCTCTCCTTTAGTCTCTCTCCTTTAGTCTCTCTCTCCTTTAGTCTCTCTCTCCTTTAGTCTCTCTCCTTTAGTCTCTCTCTCCTTTAGTCTCTCTCTCCTTTAGTCTCTCTCTCCTTTAGTCTCTCTCTCCTTTAGTCTCTCTCTCCTTTAGTCTCTCTCTCCTTTCTCTCTTCTCCTTTAGTCTCTCTCTCCTTTAGTCTCTCTCTCCTTTAGTCTCTCTCTCTCTCCTCCTTTAGTCTCTCTCTCCTTTAGTCTCTCTCCTTTAGTCTCTCTCTCCTTTAGTCTCTCTCTCCTTTAGTCTCTCTCCTTTAGTCTCTCTCCTTTAGTCTCTCTCTCATTTAGTCTCTCTCCTTTAGTCTCTCTCTCCTTCTCTCTCCTTTAGTCTCTCTCTCCTTTAGTCTCTCTCTCCTTTAGTCTCTCTCTCCTTTAGTCTCTCTCTCCTTTAGTCTCTCTCTCCTTTAGTCTCTCTCTCCTTTAGTCTCTCTCTCCCTTCTCTCTCCTTTAGTCTCTCTCTCCTTTAGTCTCTCTCTTTAGTCTCTCTCTCCTTTAGTCTCTCTCCTTTAGTCTCTCTCTCTCTCTCTCCTTTAGTCTCTCTCTCCTTTAGTCTCTCTCTCCTTTAGTCTCTCTCTCCTTTAGTCTCTCTCTCCTTTAGTCTCTCTCTCCCTTCTCTCTCCTTTAGTCTCTCTCTCCTTTAGTCTCTCTCTCCTTTAGTCTCTCTCTCCTTTAGTCTCTCTCTCCTTTAGTCTCTCTCCTTTAGTCTCTCTCTCCTTTAGTCTCTCTCTCTTCTCTCTCCTTTAGTCTCTCTCTCCTTTAGTCTCTCTCTCCTTTAGTCTCTCTCTCCTTTAGTCTCTCTCTCCTTTAGTCTCTCTCCTTTAGTCTCTCTCTCCTTTAGTCTCTCTCTCCTTTAGTCTCTCTCTCCTTTAGTCTCTCTCTCCTTTAGTCTCTCTCCTTTAGTCTCTCTCTCCTTTAGTCTCTCTCCTTTAGTCTCTCTCTCCTTTAGTCTCTCTCTCCTTTAGTCTCTCTCCTTTAGTCTCTCTCTCCTCTCTCTCTCCTCTCTTTCTCTCCTTTAGTCTCTCTCTCCTTTAGTCTCTCTCTCCTTTAGTCTCTCTCTCCCTTCTCTCTCCTTTAGTCTCTCTCTCCTTTAGTCTCTCTCTCCTTTAGTCTCTCTCCTTCTCTCTCCTTTAGTCTCTCTCTCCTTTAGTCTCTTTAGTCTCTCTCCTTTAGTCTCTCTCTCCTTTAGTCTCTCTCCTTTAGTCTCTCTCTCCTTTAGTCTCTCTCTCCTTTAGTCTCTCTCTCCTTTAGTCTCTCTCTCCTTTAGTCTTCTCTCTCCTTTAGTCTCTCTCTCCTTTAGTCTCTCTCTCCTCTCTCCTCCTTTAGTCTCTCTCTCCTTTAGTCTCTCTCTCCTTTAGTCTCTCTCTCCTTTAGTCTCTCTCTCCTTTAGTCTCTCTCTCCTTTAGTCTCTCTCTCCTTTAGTCTCTCTCTCCTTTAGTCTCTCTCTCCTCTCTCTCCTTCTCTCTCTCTCTCCTTTAGTCTCTCTCTCCTTTAGTCTTTCTCTCCTTTAGTCTCTCTCTCCTTTAGTCTCTCTCTCCCTTCTCTCTCCTTTAGTCTCTCTCTCCTTTAGTCTCTCTCTCCTTTTGTCTCTTCTCCTTTAGTCTCTCTCCTTTAGTCTCTCTCTCCTTTAGTCTCTCTCTCCTTTAGTCTCTCTCTCCTTTAGTCTCTCTCCTTTAGTCTCTCTCTCCTTTAGTCTCTTTAGTCTCTCTCTCCTTTAGTCTCTCTCTCCTTTAGTCTCTCTCTCCCTTCTCTCTCCTTTAGTCTCTCTCCTTTAGTCTCTCTCTCCTTTAGTCTCTCTCTCCTTTAGTCTCTCTCCTTTAGTCTCTCTCTCCTTTAGTCTCTCTCTCTCTCCTTTAGTCTCTCTCTCCTTTAGTCTCTCTCCTTTAGTCTCTCTCCTTTAGTCTCTCTCTCCTTTAGTCTCTCTCTCGTCTCTCTCTCCTTTAGTCTCTCTCTCCTTTAGTCTCCTCTCCTTTAGTCTCTCTCTCCTTTAGTCTCTCTCTCCCTTCTCTCTCCTTTAGTCTCTCTCTCCTTTAGTCTCTCTCTCTTTAGTCTCTCTCTCCCTCTCTCTCCTTTAGTCTCTCTCTCCTTTAGTCTCTCTCTCCTTTAGTCTCTCTCTCCCTTCTCTCTCCTTTAGTCTCTCTCTCCTTTAGTCTCTCTCTCCTTTAGTCTCTCTCTCCTTTAGTCTCTCTCTCCTTTAGTCTCTCTCTCCTTTAGTCTCTCTCTCCTTTAGTCTCTCTCTCCTTTAGTCTCTCTCTCCTTTAGTCTCTCTCTCCTTTAGTCTCTCTCTCCTTTAGTCTCTCTCTCCCTTCTCTCTCCTTTAGTCTCTCTCTCCTTTAGTCTCTCTCTCCTTTAGTCTCTCTCTCCCTTCTCTCTCCTTTAGTCTCTCTCTCCTTTAGTCTCTCTCTCCTTTAGTCTCTATCTCCCTTCTCTCTCCTTTAGTCTCTCTCTCCTTTAGTCTCTCTCTCCTTTGGTCTCTCTCTCCTTTAGTCTCTCTCCTTTAGTCTCTCTCTCTCCTCTCTCTCTCCTTTAGTCTCTCTCTCCTTTTCTCTCTCTCTCCTTTAGTCTCTCTCTCCTTTAGTCTCTCTCTCCTTTAGTCTCTCTCTCTCTCTCTCCTTTAGTCTCTCTCTCCTTTAGTCTCTCTCTCCTTTAGTCTCTCTCTCCTTTAGTCTCTCTCCTTTAGTCTCTCTCTCCTTTAGTCTCTCTCTCCTTTCTCTCTCTCCTTTAGTCTCTCTCTCTCTCTCCTTTAGTCTCTCTCTCCTTTAGTCTCTCTCTCTTCTCTCTCCTTTAGTCTCTCTCTCCTTTAGTCTCTCTCTCCTTTAGTCTCTCTCTCCCTTCTCTCCTTTAGTCTCTCTCTCCTTTAGTCTCTCTCTCCTTTAGTCTCTCTCTCCTTTAGTCTCTCTCTCCTTTAGTCTCTCTCTCCTTTAGTCTCTCTCTCCTTTAGTCTCTCTCTCCTTTAGTCTCTCTCCTTTAGTCTCTCTCTCCTTTAGTCTCTCTCCTTTAGTCTCTCTCCTTTAGTCTCTCTCTCCTTTAGTCTCTCTCTCATTTAGTCTCTCTCCTTTAGTCTCTCTCTCCTTTAGTCTCTCTCCTTTAGTCTCTCTCTCCTTTAGTCTCTCTCTCCTTTTGTCTCTCTCCTTTAGTCTCTCTCTCCTTTAGTCTCTCTCCTTTAGTCTCTCTCTCCTTTAGTCTCTCTCTCCTTTAGTCTCTCTCCTTTAGTCTCTCTCTCCCTTCTCTCTCCTTTAGTCTCTCTCTCCTTTAGTCTCTCTCTCCTTTAGTCTCTCTCTCCTTTAGTCTCTCTCCTTTAGTCTCTCTTTCAGTCTCTCTCTCCTTCTCTCTCCTTTAGTCTCTCTCTCCTTTAGTCTCTCTCTCCCTTCTCTCTCCTTTAGTCTCTCTCTCCTTTAGTCTCTCTCCTTTAGTCTCTCTCTCCTCTCTCCTTTAGTCTCTCTCTCCCTTTAGTCTCTCTCTCCTTTAGTCTCTCTCTCCTTTAGTCTCTCTCCTTTAGTCTCTCTCTCCTCCTCCTTTAGTCTCTCTCTCCTTTAGTCTCTCTCTCCTTTAGTCTCTCTCTCCTTTAGTCTCTCTCCTTTAGTCTCTCTCTCCTTTAGTCTCTCTCTCCTTTAGTCTCTCTCTCCTTTAGTCTCTCTCTCCTTTAGTCTCTCTCTCCTTTAGTCTCTCTCCTTTAGTCTCTCTCTCCTTTAGTCTCTCTCTCCTTTAGTCTCTCTCCTCTCTCTCCTTTAGTCTCTCTCTCTTTAGTCTCTCTCCTTTAGTCTCCCTTCTCTCTCCTTTAGTCTCTCTCTCCTTTAGTCTCTCTCTCCTTTAGTCTCTCTCCTTTAGTCTCTCTCTCCTTTAGTCTCTCTCTCCTTTAGTCTCTCTCTCCTTTAGTCTCTCTCTCCTTTAGTCTCTCTCTCCTTTGGTCTCTCTCTCCTTTAGTCTCTCTCCTTTAGTCTCTCTCTCCTTTCGTCTCTCTCTCCTTTAGTCTCTCTCTCCTTTAGTCTCTCTCTCCTTTAGTCTCTCTCTCCTTTAGTCTCTCTCTCTCTCTCCTTTAGTCTCTCTCTCCTTTAGTCTCTCTCTCCTTTAGTCTCTCTCTCCTTTAGTCTCTCTCCTTTAGTCTCTCTCTCCTTTAGTCTCTCTCCTTTAGTCTCTCTCCTTTAGTCTCTCTCCCTCTTTCTCCTTTAGTCTCTCTCTCCTTTAGTCTCTCTCCCTCTCTTCCTTTAGTCTCTCTCTCCTTTAGTCTCTCTCTCCTCTCTCTCCTTCCTTTAGTCTCTCTCTCCTTTAGTCTCTCTCTCCTTTAGTCTCTCTCTCCTTTAGTCTCTCTCTCCTTTAGTCTCTCTCTCCTTTAGTCTCTCTCTCCTTTAGTCTCTCTCCTTTAGTCTCTCTCTCCTTTAGTCTCTCTCTCCTTTAGTCTCTCTCCTTTAGTCTCTCTCTCCTTTAGTCTCTCTCTCCTTTAGTCTCTCTCCTTTAGTCTCTCTCTCCTTTAGTCTCTCTCCTTTAGTCTCTCTCTCCTTTAGTCTCTCTCTCCTCTTTAGTCTCTCTCCTTTAGTCTCTCTCTCCTTTAGTCTCTCTCTCCTTTAGTCTCTCTCCTTTAGTCTCTCTCTCCTTTAGTCTCTCTCTCCTTTAGTCTCTCTCCTTTAGTCTCTCTCTCCTTTAGTCTCTCTCTCCTTTAGTCTCTCTCTCCTTTAGTCTCTCTCTCCTTTAGTCTCTCTCTCCTTTAGTCTCTCTCTCCTTTAGTCTCTCTCTCCTTTAGTCTCTCTCCTTTAGTCTCTCTCCTTTAGTCTCTCTCTCCTTTAGTCTCTCTCCTCTCCTTTAGTCTCTCTCTCTTTAGTCTCTCTCTTTAGTCTCTCTCTCCTTTAGTCTCTCTCTCCTTTAGTCTCTCTCCTTTAGTCTCTCTCTCCTTTCTCTCTCTCCTTTAGTCTCTCTCTCCTTTTCTCTCTCCTTTAGTCTCTCTCTCCTTTAGTCTCTCTCCTTTAGTCTCTCTCTCCTTTAGTCTCTCTCCTTTAGTCTCTCTCTCCTTTAGTCTCTCTCTCCTTTAGTCTCTCTCTCCTTTAGTCTCTCTCTCCTTTAGTCTCTCTCTCCTTCTCTCTCCTTTAGTCTCTCTCTCCTCTCTCTCCTTTAGTCTCTCTCTCCTTTAGTCTTTAGTCTCTCTCCTTTAGTCTCTCTCCTTTAGTCTCTCTCTCCTTTAGTCTCTCTCTCCTTTAGTCTCTCTCTCTCCTTTAGTCTCTCTCTCCTTTAGTCTCTCTCCTTTAGTCTCTCTCTCCTTTAGTCTCTCTCTCCTTTAGTCTCTCTCCTTTTCTCTCTCTCTCTCCTTTAGTCTCTCTCTCCTTTAGTCTCTCTCTCCTTTAGTCTCTCTCTCCTTTAGTCTCTCTCCTTTAGTCTCTCTCTCCTTTAGTCTCTCTCTCCTTTAGTCTCTCTCTCCTTTAGTCTCTCTCTCCTTTAGTCTCTCTCTCCTTTAGTCTCTCTCTCCTTTAGTCTCTCTCCTTTAGTCTCTCTCTCCTTTAGTCTCTCTCTCCTTTAGTCTCTCTCTCCTTTAGTCTCTCTCTCCTTTAGTCTCTCTCTCCTTTAGTCTCTCTCTCCTTTAGTCTCTCTCTCCTTTAGTCTCTCTCTCCTTTAGTCTCTCTCTCCCTTCTCTCTCCTTTAGTCTCTCTCTCCTTTAGTCTCTCTCTCCTTTAGTCTCTCCCTTCTCTCTCCTTTAGTCTCTCTCTCCTTTAGTCTCTCTCTCCTTTGGTCTCTCTCTCCTTTAGTCTCTCTCCTTTAGTCTCTCTCTCCTTTAGTCTCTCTCTCCTTTAGTCTCTCTCTCCTTTAGTCTCTCTCTCCTTTAGTCTCTCTCTCCTTTAGTCTCTCTCTCCTTTAGTCTCTCTCTCCTTCTCTCTCCTTTAGTCTCTCTCTCCTTTAGTCTCTCTCTCCTTTAGTCTCTCTCTCCTTTAGTCTCTCTCTCCTTTAGTCTCTCTCTCCTTTAGTCTCTCTCCTTTCTCTCTCTCCTTTAGTCTCTCTCTCTCTCTCCTTTAGTCTCTCTCTCCTTTAGTCTCTCTCTCCTTTAGTCTCTCTCTCCTTTAGTCTCTCTCTCCTTTAGTCTCTCTCTCCTTTAGTCTCTCTCTCCTTTAGTCTCTCTCTCCTTTAGTCTCTCTCCTCTTAGTCTCTCTC
This sequence comes from Oncorhynchus tshawytscha, assembly GCF_018296145.1. Lineage (NCBI taxonomy): Eukaryota > Metazoa > Chordata > Actinopteri > Salmoniformes > Salmonidae > Oncorhynchus > Oncorhynchus tshawytscha. The sequence continues at coordinate 668,002 of NW_024609815.1, forward strand.
TCCTTTAGTCTCTCTCTCCTTTAGTCTCTCTCTCCTTTAGTCTCTCTCTCCTTTAGTCTCTCTCTCCTTTAGTCTCTCTCCTTTAGTCTCTCTCCTTTAGTCTCTCTCTCCTTTAGTCTCTCTCTCCTTTAGTCTCTCTCTCTCTCTCTCTTTAGTCTCTCTCTCCTTTAGTCTCTCTCTCCTTTAGTCTCCTCTCCTTTAGTCTCTCTTTAGTCTCTCTCTCCTTTAGTCTCTCTCCTTTAGTCTCTCTCTCCTTTAGTCTCTCTCTCCTTTAGTCTCTCTCTCCTTTAGTCTCTCTCTCCCTTTAGTCTCTCTCTCCTTTAGTCTTTAGTCTCTCTCTCCTTTAGTCTCTCTCCTTTAGTCTCTCTCTCCTTTAGTCTCTCTCTCCTTTAGTCTCTCTCTCCTTTAGTCTCTCTCCTCTCTCTCTCCTTTAGTCTCTCTCTCCTTTAGTCTCTCTCCTTTAGTCTCTCTCTTTAGTCTCTCTCTCCTTTCTCCTCTCTCTCTCCTTTAGTCTCTCTCTCCTTTAGTCTCTCTCTCCTTTAGTCTCCCTCTCTCTCCTTTAGTCTCTCTCTCCTTTAGTCTCTCTCCTTTAGTCTCTCTCTCCTTTAGTCTCTCTCTCCTTTAGTCTCTCTCCTTTAGTCTCTCTCTCCCTTCTCTCTCCTTTAGTCTCTCTCTCCTTTAGTCTCTCTCTCCTTTAGTCTCTCTCTCCTTTAGTCTCTCTCCTTTAGTCTCTCTCTCCTTTAGTCTCTCTCTCCTTTAGTCTCTCTCTCCTTTAGTCTCTCTCTCCTTTAGTCTCTCTCTCCCTTCTCTTCCTTTAGTCTCCTTTCTCTCCTTTAGTCTCTCTCTCCTTTAGTCTCTCTCCTTTAGTCTCTCTCTTTCTCCTTTAGTCTCTCTCTCCTTTAGTCTCTCTCCTTTAGTCTCTCTCCTTCCTTTAGTCTCTCTCTCCTTTAGTCTCTCTCTCCTTTAGTCTCTCTCTCTCTCTCCTTTAGTCCTTCTCCTTTAGTCTCTCTCTCCTTTAGTCTCTCTCTCCTTTAGTCTCTCTCTCTCTCCTTTAGTCTCTCTCTCCTTTAGTCTCTCTCTCCTTTCTCTCTCTCCTTTAGTCTCTCTCTCCTTTAGTCTCTCTCTCCTTTAGTCTCTCTCTCCTTTAGTCTCTCTCTCCTTTAGTCTCTCTCTCCTTTAGTCTCTCTCTCCTTTAGTCTCTCTCCTTTAGTCTCTCTCTCCTTTAGTCTCTCTCTCCTTTAGTCTCTCTCTCTCTCTCCTTTAGTCTCTCTCTCCTTTAGTCTCTCTCCTTTAGTCTCTCTCTCCTTTAGTCTCTCTCTCCTTTAGTCTCTCTCTCCTTTAGTCTCTCCTTTAGTCTCTCTCCTTTAGTCTCTCTCTCCTTTAGTCTCTCTCTCCTTTAGTCTCTCTCTCCTTCTCTCTCTCTCTTTAGTCTCTCTCTCCTTTAGTCTCTCTCTCCTTTAGTCTCTCTCCTTTAGTCTCTCCTCTCCTTCCCTTCTCTCTCCTTTAGTCTCTCTCTCCTTTAGTCTCTCTCTCCTTTAGTCTCTCTCTCTCTCTCTCCTTTAGTCTCTCTCTCCTTTAGTCTCTCTCTCCTTTAGTCTCTCTCTCCTTTAGTCTCTCTCTCCTTTAGTCTCTCTCCTTTAGTCTCTCTCTCCTTTAGTCTCTCTCTCCTTTAGTCTCTCTCTCCTTTCTCTCTCTCTCTCCTTTAGTCTCTCTCTCCTCTCTCCTTCTCTCTCCTTTAGTCTCTCTCTCCTTTAGTCTCTCTCTCCTTTGGTCTCTCTCTCCTTTAGTCTCTCTCTCCTTTAGTCTCTCTCTCCTTTAGTCTTCTCCTTTCTCTCTCTCTCCTTTAGTCTCTCTCTCCTTTAGTCTCTCTCTCTCTCTCTCTCCTTTAGTCTCTCTCTCTCTCTCTCTCCTTTAGTCTCTCTCTCCTTTAGTCTCTCTCTCCTTTAGTCTCTCTCTCCTTTAGTCTCTCTCTCCTTTAGTCTCTCTCTCCCTTCTCTCTCCTTTAGTCTCTCTCTCCTTTAGTCTCTCTCTCCTTTAGTCTCTCTCTCCTTTAGTCTCTCTCCTTTAGTCTCTCTCTCCTTTAGTCTCTCTCTCCTTTAGTCTCTCTCTCCTTTAGTCTCTCTCTCCTTTAGTCTCTCTCTCCTTTAGTCTCTCTCTCCTTTAGTCTCTCTCCTTTAGTCTCTCTCTCCTTTAGTCTCTCTCTCTCTCCTTTAGTCTCTCTCCTTTAGTCTCTCTCTCCTTTAGTCTCTCTCCTTTAGTCCTTTAGTCTCTCTCCTTTTTTAGTCTCTCTCTCCTTTAGTCTCTCTCTCCTTTAGTCTCTCTCTCCTTTAGTCTCTCTCCTTTAGTCTCTCTCTCCTTTAGTCTCTCTCTCCTTTAGTCTCTCTCTCCTTTAGTCTCTCTCCTTTAGTCTCTCTCTCCTTTAGTCTCTCTCCTTTAGTCTCTCTCTCCTTTAGTCTCTCTCTCCTTTAGTCTCTCCTCTCTCTCTCCTTTAGTCTCTCTCTCCTTTAGTCTCTCTCTCCTTTTCTCTCTCCTTTAGTCTCTCTCTCCTTTAGTCTCTCTCTCCTTTAGTCTCTCTCTCTCCTTTAGTCTCTCTCCTTTAGTCTCTCTCTCCTTTAGTCTCTCTCTCCTTTAGTCTCTCTCTCCTTTAGTCTCTCTCTCCTTTAGTCTCTCTCTCCTTTAGTCTCTCTCTCCTTTAGTCTCTCTCTCTCTCTCTCCTTTAGTCTCTCTCTCCTCTCTCCTTTAGTCTCTCTCTCCTTTAGTCTCTCTCTCCCTTCTCTCTCCTTTAGTCTCTCTCTCCTTTAGTCTCTCTCTCCTTTAGTCTCTCTCTCTCTCTCTCCTTTAGTCTCTCTCTCCTTTAGTCTCTCTCTCCTTTAGTCTCTCTCCTTTAGTCTCTCTCCTTTAGTCTCTCTCTCCTTTAGTCTCTCTCTCCTTTAGTCTCTCTCTCCTTTAGTCTCTCTCTCCTTTAGTCTCTCTCTCCTTTAGTCTCTCTCTCCTTTAGTCTCTCTCTCCTTTAGTCTCTCTCTCCTTTAGTCTCTCTCTCCTTTAGTCTCTCTCCTTTAGTCTCTCTCTCCTTTAGTCTCTCTCTCCTTTAGTCTCTCTCTCCTTTAGTCTCTCTCTCCCTTCTCTCTCCTTTAGTCTCTCTCTCCTTTAGTCTCTCTCTCCTTTAGTCTCTCTCTCCTTTAGTCTCTCTCCTTTAGTCTCTCTCTCCTTTAGTCTCTCTCTCTTTAGTCTCCTTTCCCTTCTCTCTCCTTTAGTCTCTCTCTCCTTTCTCTCCTCTCTCTCTCCTTTAGTCTCTCTCTCCTTTAGTCTCTCTCTCCTTTAGTCTCTCTCTCCTTTAGTCTCTCTCTCCTTTAGTCTCTCTCTCCTTTAGTCTCTCTCTCCTTTAGTCTCTCTCTCCTTTCTCTCTCTCTCCTTTAGTCTCTCTCTCCTTTAGTCTCTCTCTCCTTTAGTCTCTCTCCTTTAGTCTCTCTCTCCTTTAGTCTCTCTCCTTTAGTCTCTCTCTCTCCTTTAGTCTCTCTCTCCTTTAGTCTCTCTCTCCTTTAGTCTCTCTCTCCCTTCTCTCTCCTTTAGTCTCTCTCTCCTTTAGTCTCTCTCTCCTTTAGTCTCTCTCTCCTTTAGTCTCTCTCCTTTAGTCTCTCTCTCCTTTAGTCTCTCTCTCCTTTAGTCTCTCTCTCCTTTAGTCTTTAGTCTCTCTCCTTTAGTCTCTCTCTCCTTTAGTCTCTCTCTCCTTTAGTCTCTCTCCTTTAGTCTCTCTCCTTTAGTCTCTCTCTCCTTTAGTCTCTCTCTCCTTTAGTCTCTCTCTCCTTTAGTCTCTCTCCTTTAGTCTCTCTCTCCTTTAGTCTCTCTCTCCTTTAGTCTCTCTCCTTTAGTCTCTCTCTCCTTTAGTCTCTCTCTCCTTTAGTCCTTCTCCTTTAGTCTCTCTCCTTTAGTCTCTCTCTCCTTTAGTCTCTCTCTCCTTTAGTCTCTCTCTCCTTTAGTCTCTCTCTCCTTTAGTCTCTCTCCTTTAGTCTCTCTCTCCTTTAGTCTCTCTCCCTCTCTCTCCTTTAGTCTCTCTCTCTTTCTCTCTCCTTTAGTCTCTCTCTCCCTTCTCTCTCCTTTAGTCTCTCTCTCCTTTAGTCTCTCTCTCCTTTAGTCTCTCTCTCCTTTAGTCTCTCTCTCCTTTAGTCTCTCTCTCCTTTAGTCTCTCTCTCCTTTAGTCTCTCTCTCCTTTAGTCTCTCTCCTTTAGTCTCTCTCTCCTTTAGTCTCTCTCTCCTTTAGTCTCTCTCTCCTTTAGTCTCTCTCCTTTAGTCTCTCTCTCCTTTAGTCTCTCTCCTTTAGTCTCTCTCTCCTTTAGTCTCTCTCTCCTTTAGTCTCTCTCCTTTAGTCTCTCTCTCCTTTAGTCTCTCTCTCCTTTAGTCTCTCTCTCCTTTAGTCTCTCTCTCCTTTAGTCTCTCTCCTTTAGTCTCTCTCTCCTTTAGTCTCTCTCTCCTTTAGTCTCTCTCTCCTTTAGTCTCTCTCTCCTTTAGTCTCTCTCTCCTTCTCTCTCCTTTAGTCTCTCTCTCCTTTAGTCTCTCTCTCCTTTAGTCTCTCTCTCCTTTAGTCTCTCTCCTTTAGTCTCTCTCCCTTCTCTCTCCTTTAGTCTCTCTCTCCTTTAGTCTCTCTCTCCTTTAGTCTCTCTCTCTTCTCTCTCCTTTAGTCTCTCTCTCCTTTAGTCTCTCTCTCCTTTAGTCTCTCTCTCCTTTAGTCTCTCTCTCCTTTAGTCTCTCTCTCCTCTCTCTCCTTTAGTCTCTCTCTCCTTTAGTCTCTCTCTCCTTTAGTCTCTCTCCTTTAGTCTCTCTCTCCTTTAGTCTCTCTCTCCTTTAGTCTCTCTCTCCTTTAGTCTCTCTCTCCTTTAGTCTCTCCTTTAGTCTCTCTCTCCTTTAGTCTCTCTCCTTTAGTCTCTCTCTCCTTTAGTCTCTCTCTCCTTTAGTCTCTCTCCTTTAGTCTCTCTCTCTCCTTTAGTCTCTCTCCTTTAGTCTCTCTCTCCTTTAGTCTCTCTCTCCTCCTTTAGTCTCTCTCTCCTTTAGTCTCTCTCTCTCTCTCTCCTTTAGTCTCTCTCTCCTTTAGTCTCTCTCCTTTAGTCTCTTTCCTTTCTCTCTCTCCTTTAGTCTCTCTCTCCTCTCTCTCCTTTAGTCTCTCTCTCCTTTAGTCTCTCTCCTTTAGTCTCTCTCTCTCCTTTAGTCTCTCTCTCCTTTAGTCTCTCTCTCCTTTAGTCTCTCTCTCCTTTAGTCTCTCTCTCCTTTAGTCTCTCTCTCCTTTAGTCTCTCTCCTTTAGTCTCTCTCCTTTAGTCTCTCTCTCCTCTCCTTTAGTCTCTCTCTCCTTTAGTCTCTCTCCTTTAGTCTCTCTCTCCTTTAGTCTCTCTCCTTTCTCTCTCCTTTAGTCTCTCTCTCCTTTAGTCTCTCTCCTTTCTCCTCTCCTTTAGTCTCTCTCTCCTTTCTCTCTCCTTTAGTCTCTCTCTCCTTTAGTCTCTCTCTCCTTTAGTCTCTCTCTCCTTTAGTCTCTCTCTCCTTTAGTCTCTCTCTCCTTTAGTCTCTCTCTCCTTTAGTCTCTCTCTCCTTTAGTCTCTCTCTCCTTTAGTCTCTCTCTCCTTTAGTCTCTCTCTCCTTTAGTCTCTCTCTCCTTTAGTCTCTCCTCTCTCTCCTTTAGTCTCTCTCTCCTTTAGTCTCTCTCCTCTCTCTCCTTTAGTCTCTCTCTCCTTTAGTCTCTCTCTCCTTTAGTCTCTCTCCTTTAGTCTCTCTCTCCTTCTAGTCTCTCTCCTTTAGTCTCTCTCTCCTTTAGTCTCTCTCTCCTTTAGTCTCTCTCTCCTTTAGTCTCTCTCCTTTAGTCTCTCTCCTTTAGTCTCTCTCTCTCTCCTTTAGTCTCTCTCTCCTTTAGTCTCTCTCTCCTTTAGTCTCTCTCTCCTTTAGTCTCTCTCCTTTAGTCTCTCTCTCCTTTAGTCTCTCTCCTTTAGTCTCTCTCTCTCTCTCCTCCTTTAGTCTCTCTCTCCTTTAGTCTCTCTCCTTTAGTCTCTCCTTTAGTCTCTCTCCTTTAGTCTCTCTCCTTTAGTCTCTCTCTCCTTTAGTCTCTCTCTCCTTTAGTCTCTCTCTCCTTTAGTCTCTCTCTCCTTTAGTCTCTCTCCTTTAGTCTCTCTCTCCTTTCTTGTCTCTCTCTCCTTTAGTCTCTCTCTCCTTTAGTCTCTCTCTCCCTTCTCTCTCCTTTAGTCTCTCTCTCCTTTAGTCTCTCTCTCCTTTAGTCTCTCTCTCCTTTAGTCTCTCTCCTTTAGTCTCTCTCTCCTTTAGTCTTTAGTCTCTCTCCTTTAGTCTCTCTCTCCTTTAGTCTCTCTCTCTCTCCTTTAGTCTCTCTCTCCTTTAGTCTCTCTCCTTTAGTCTCTCTCTCCTTTAGTCTCTCTCTCCTTTAGTCTCTCTCTCTCCTTTAGTCTCTCTTTAGTCTCTCTCCTTTAGTCTCTCTCCTTTAGTCTCTCTCTCCTTTAGTCTCTCTCCTCTCTCTCCTTTAGTCTCTCTCTCCTTTCTCTCCTTTAGTCTCTCTCCTTTAGTCTCTCTCTCCCTTCTCTCTCCTTTAGTCTCTCTCTCCTTTAGTCTCTCTCTCCTTTAGTCTCTCTCTCCTTCTCTCTCCTTTAGTCTCTCTCTCCTTTAGTCTCTCTCTCCTTTTGTCTCTCTCTCCTCCTCTTCTCTCTCTCCTTTAGTCTCTCTCTCCTTTAGTCTCTCTCTCCTTTAGTCGTTAGTCTCTCTCCTTTAGTCTCTCTCTCCTTTAGTCTCTCTCCTTTAGTCTCTCTCTCCTTTAGTCTCTCTCTCCTTTAGTCTCTCTCTCCTTTCTCTCTCCTCTCTCTCTCCTTTAGTCTCTCTCCTTTAGTCTCTCTCTCCTTTAGTCTCTCTCTCCTTTAGTCTCTCTCTCCTTTAGTCTCTCCCTTCTCTCTCCTTTAGTCTCTCTCTCCTTTAGTCTCTCTCTCCTTTAGTCTCTCTCTCCTTTAGTCTCTCTCCTTTAGTCTCTCTCTCTCTCTCCTTTAGTCTCTCTCTCCTTTAGTCTCTCTCCTTTAGTCTCTCTCTCCTTTAGTCTCTCTCTCCTTTAGTCTCTCTCTCCTCTCTCTCCTTTAGTCTCTCTCTCCTTTAGTCTCTCTCTCCGTTAGTCTCTCTCCTTTAGCCTCTCTCCTTTAGTCTCTCTCTCCTTTAGTCTTTCTCTCTCTCCTTTAGTCTCTCTCTCCTTCTCTCTCCTTTAGTCTATCTCTCCTTTAGTCTCTCTCTCCTTTAGTCTCTCTCTCTCCTTTAGTCTCTCTCTCCTTTAGTCTCTCCTTCTCTCTCCTTTAGTCTCTCTCTCCTTTAGTCTCTCTCTCCTTTAGTCTCTCTCTCCCTTCTCTCTCCTTTAGTCTCTCTCTCCTTTAGTCTCTCTATCCTTTGGTCTCTCTCTCCTTTAGTCTCTCTCCTTTAGTCTCTCTCTCCTTTCGTCTCTCTCTCCTTTAGTCTCTCTCTCCTTTAGTCTCTCTCTCCTTTAGTCTCTCTCCTTTAGTCTCTCTCTCCTTTAGTCTCTCTCTCCTTTAGTCTCTCTCTCCCTTCTCTCTCCTTTAGTCTCTCTCTCCTTTAGTCTCTCTCCTTTAGTCTCTCTCTCCTTTAGTCTCTCTCTCCTTTAGTCTCTCTCCTTTAGTCTCTCTCTCCTTTAGTCTCTCTCCTTTAGTCTCTCTCCTTTAGTCTCTCTCTCCTTTAGTCTCTCTCCTTTAGTCTCTCTCCTTTAGTCTCTCTCTCCTTTAGTCTCTCTCTCCTTTAGTCTCTCCTTTAGTCTCTCCCTCCTTTAGTCTCTCTCCTTTAGTCTCTCTCTCCTTTAGTCTCTCTCCTTTAGTCTCTCTCTCCTTTAGTCTCTCTCCTTTACTCTCTCTCTCCTTTAGTCTCTCTCTCCTTTAGTCTCTCTCTCCTTTAGTCTCTCTCTCCTTTAGTCTCTCTCCTTTAGTCTCTCTCTCCTTTAGTCTCTCTCTCTTTAGTCTCTCTCCTTTAGTCTCTCTCCTTTAGTCTCTCTCTCCTTTAGTCTCTCTCCTTTAGTCTCTCTCCTTTAGTCTCTCTCTCCTTTAGTCTCTCTCCTTTAGTCTCTCTCTCCTTTAGTCTCTCTCCTTTAGTCTCTCTCTCCTTTAGTCTCTCTCTCCTTTAGTCTCTCTCCTTTAGTCTCTCTCTCCTTTAGTCTCTCTCTCTCTCCTTTAGTCTCTCTCTCCTTTAGTCTCTCTCCTTTAGTCTCTCTCTCCTTTAGTCTCTCTCTCCTTTAGTCTCTCTCTCTCTCTCCTTTAGTCTCTCTCTCTCCTTTAGTCTCTCTCCTTTAGTCTCTCTCCTTTAGTCTCTCCTTTAGTCTCTCTCCTTTAGTCTCTCTCCTTTAGTCTCTCTCTCCTTTAGTCTCTCTCTCCTTTAGTCTCTCTCTCCTTTAGTCTCTCTCTCTCTCTCTCCTTTAGTCTCTCTCTCCTTTAGTCTCTCTCTCCTTTAGTCTCCTTTAGTCTCTCTCTCCTTTAGTCTCTCTCTCCTTTAGTCTCTCTCCTTTAGTCTCTCTCTCCTTTAGTCTCTCTCTCCTTTAGTCTCTCTCTCCTTTAGTCTCTCTCTCCTTTAGTCTCTCTCTTTAGTCTCTCTCTCCTTTAGTCTCTCTCTCCTTTAGTCTCTCTCCTTTAGTCTCTCTCTCCTTTAGTCTCTCTCTCCTTTAGTCCTTTAGTCTCTCTCCTTTAGTCTCTCTCCTTTAGTCTCTCTCTCCTTTAGTCTCTCTCTCCTTTAGTCTCTCTCCTTTAGTCTCTCTCCTTTAGTCTCTCTCTCCTTTAGTCTCTCTCTCCTTTAGTCTCCTCTCTCTCCTTTAGTCTCTCTCTCCTTTAGTCTCTCTCTCCTTTAGTCTCTCTCTCCCTTCTCTCTCCTTTAGTCTCTCTCTCCTTTAGTCTCTCTCTCCTTTAGTCTCTCTCTCCTTTAGTCTCTCTCCTTTAGTCTCTCTCTCCTTTAGTCTCTCTCCTTTAGTCTCTCTCTCTCCTTTAGTCTCTCTCTCCTTTAGTCTCTCTCTCCCTTTAGTCTCTCTCTCCTTTAGTCTCTCTCCTTTAGTCTCTCTCTCCTTTAGTCTCTCTCTCCTTTAGTCTCTCTCTCCTTTAGTCTCTCTCTCCCTTCTCATTTCTCTTTAACAGATATGGATGATGGGTATTCAGGAGAACTCTGCTGATTGGTTGAATCCGGGCAGGTCATTTGCCACACACACATACAAACACATACACACCCTCACACACACACACACACTCTCTCACACACACATGCACGCACGCACACACACACATGCACACACACACATGCACACACACACATGCACACATACACACACGCACACACACACACATGCACACAAGCACACACATGCACGTCACACACGCATGCACACACACACATGCACACATACACACACGCACACACACACACATGCACACAAGCACACACATGTCACACACGCATGCACACACACGCAAGCATGCACGCACACACACACACACACACACATGCACACATACACACACACACACACACACACACATACACGCTCACACACACACACACACACACAAAATGACTCCCATCTTTCTGGTTTATTACATTACTCCTAAGTGTCTGACTCAACGGAAAAATAGGGATAATTTTTATTAGGAAGACTAGCAGAAATATCACTCACTCACCCACACACACACACAAACACACATGCATGCATGCACACACACACACACACACACACACACACACACACACACACACACACAAATAAACAACCAGACCTCCCCAAAAGCTCCAGACACCTCATTAGGCAGTGTAGTGTGTCCTGTGGTGTAGTAAATAAATATGGTGTGGGTGTGTGTGTGGGGATCCCAGTGGGGATAGCAGTAATAACATCACACTCCCTGTGGGGGTAGCAGTAATAACATCACACTCCCAGTGGGGATAGCAGTAATAACATCACACTCCCAGTGGGGATAGCAGTAATAACATCACACTCCCAGTGGGGATAGCAGTAATAACATCACACTCCCAGTGGGGATAGCAGTAATAACATCACACTCCCAGTGGGGATAGCAGTAATAACATCACACTCCCAGTGGGGATAAGTAATATCATCACACTCCCAGTGGGGATAGCAGTAATAACATCACACTCCCAGTGGGAATAGCAGTAATAACATCACACTCCCAGTGGGGATAAGTAATATCATCACACTCCCAGTGGGGATTGCAGTAATAACATCACACTCCCAGTGGGGATAAGTAATATCATCACACTCCCAGTGGGGATAGCAGTAATAACATCACACTCCCAGTGGGGATAAGTAATATCATCACACTCCCAGTGGGGATAAGTAATATCATCACACTCCCAGTGGGGATAGCAGTAATAACATCACACTCCCAGTGGGGATAAGTAATATCATCACACTCCCAGTGGGGATAGCAGTAATAACATCACACTCCCAGTGGGGATAAGTAATATCATCACACTCCCAGTGGGGATAGCAGTAATAACATCACACTCCCAGTGGGGATAGCAGTAATAACATCACACTCCCAGTGGGGATAAGTAATATCATCACACTCCCAGTGGGGATAGCAGTAATAACATCACACTCCCAGTGGGGATAAGTAATATCATCACACTCCAAGTGGGAATAGCAGTAATAACATCACACTCCCAGTGGGGATAGCAGTAATAACATCACACTCCCAGTGGGGATAAGTAATATCATCACACTCCCAGTGGGGATAGCAGTAATAACATCACACTCCCAGTGGGGATAGCAGTAATAACATCACACTCCCAGTGGGGATAGCCGTAATATCATCACACTCCCAGTGGGGATAGCAGTAATAACATCACACTCCCAGTGGGAATAGCAGTAATAACATCACACTCCCAGTTGGAATAGCAGTAATAACATCACACTCCCAGTGGGGATAAGTAATAGCATCACACTCCCAGTGTGGATAAGTAATATCATCACACTCCCAGTGGGGATAAGTAATATCATCACACTCCCAGTGTGGGTAGCAGTAATAACATCACACTCCCAGTGGGGAAAAGTAATATCATCACACTCCCAGTGGGGATAGCAGTAATAACATCACACTCCCAGTGGGGATAAGTAATATCATTACACTCCCAGTGGGGATAGCAGTAATAACATCACACTCCCAGTGGGGGTAGCAGTAATATCATCACACTCCCAGTACAGGTAGCAGTAATAACATCACACTCCCAGTGGGGATAAGTAAAATCATCACACTCCCAGTGGGGATAGCAGTAATAACATCACACTCCCAGTGGGGATAAGTAATATCATCACACTCCCTGTGGGGGTAGCAGTAATAACATCACACTCCCAGTGGGGATAAGTAATATCATCACACTCCAAGTGGGAATCACACAGTAATAACATCACACTCCCAGTGGGGATAAGTAATATCATCACACTCCCAGTGGGGATAAGTAATATCATCACACTCCCAGTGGGGATAAGTAATATCATCACACTCCCAGTGGGGATAAGTAATATCATCACACTCCCAGTGGGGATAATAATATCATCACACTCCCAGTGGGGATAGCAGTAATAACATCACACTCCCAGTGGGGATAAGTAATATCATTACACTCCCAGTGGGGATAGCAGTAATAACATCACACTCCCAGTGTGGGTAGCAGTAATATCATCACACTCGCAGTACAGGTAGCACTAATAACATCACACTCCCAGTGGGGATAAGTAATATCATCACACTCCCAGTGGGAATAGCAGTAATAACATCACACTCCCAGTCGGGATAAGTAATATCATCACACTCCCAGTGGGGATAAGTAATATCATCACACTCCCAGTGGGGATAAGTAATATCATCACACTCCCAGTGGGGATAGCAGTAATAACATCACACTCCCAGTGGGGATAAGTAATATCATCACACTCCCAGTGGGGATAAGTAATATCATCACACTCCCAGTGGGGATACGTAATATCATCACACTCCCAGTGGGGATAAGTAATATCATTACACTCCCAGTGGGGATAGCAGTAATAACATCACACTCCCATTTGTGGGTAGCAGTAATATCATCACACTCCCAGTACAGGTAGCAGTAATAACATCACACTCCTAGTGGGGATAAGTAATATCATCACACTCCCAGTGGGGATAGCAGTAATAACATCACACTCCCAGTGGGGATAAGTAATATCATCACACTCCCAGTGGGAATAGCAGTAATATCATCACACTCCCTGTGGGGGTAGCAGTAATAACATCACACTCCCAGTGGGGATAAGTAATATCATCACACTCCCAGTGGGAATAGCAGTAATAACATCACACTCCCAGTGGGGATAAGTAATATCATCACACTCCCAGTGGGGATAAGTAATATCATCACACTCCCAGTGGGGATACGTAATATCATCACACTCGCAGTGGGGATAAGTAATATCATTACACTCCCAGTGGGGATAGCAGTAATAACATCACACTCCCAGTGTGGGTAGCAGTAATATCATCACACTCCCAGTACAGGTAGCAGTAATAACATCACAATCCTAGTGGGGATAAGTAATATCATCACACTCCCAGTGGGGATAGCAGTAATAACATCACACTCCCAGTGGGGATAAGTAATATCATCACACTCCCAGTGGGGATTGCAGTAATAACATCACACTCCCAGTGGGGATAAGTAATATCATCACACTCCCAGTGGGGATAGCAGTAATAACATCATCACTCCCAGTGGGGATAAGTAATATCATCACACTCCCAGTGGGGATAGCAGTAATAACATCACACTCCCAGTGGGGATAAGTAATATCATCACACTCCCAGTGGGGATAGCAGTAATAACATCACACTCCCAGTGGGGATAGCAGTAATAACATCACACTCCCAGTGGGGATAAGTAATATCATCACACTCCCTGTGGGGATAGCAGTAATAACATCACACTCCCAGTGGGGATAAGTAATATCATCACACTCCCAGTGGGGATAGCAGTAATAACATCACACTCCCAGTGGGGATAGCAGTAATAACATCACACTCCCAGTGGGGATAAGTAATATCATCACACTCCCAGTGGGGATAGCAGTAATAACATCACACTCCCAGTGGGGATAGCAGTAATAACATCACACTCCCAGTGGGGATAGCCGTAATATCATCACACTCCCAGTGGGGATAGCAGTAATAACATCACACTCCCAGTGGGAATAGCAGTAATAACATCACACTCCCAGTTGGAATAGCAGTAATAACATCACACTCCCAGTGGGGATAAGTAATAGCATCACACTCCCAGTGTGGATAAGTAATATCATCACACTCCCAGTGGGGATAAGTAATATCATCACACTCCCAGTGTGGGTAGCAGTAATAACATCACACTCCCAGTGGGGAAAAGTAATATCATCACACTCCCAGTGGGGATAGCAGTAATAACATCACACTCCCAGTGGGGATAAGTAATATCATTACACTCCCAGTGGGGATAGCAGTAATAACATCACACTCCCAGTGGGGGTAGCAGTAATATCATCACACTCCCAGTACAGGTAGCAGTAATAACATCACACTCCCAGTGGGGATAAGTAAAATCATCACACTCCCAGTGGGGATAGCAGTAATAACATCACACTCCCAGTGGGGATAAGTAATATCATCACACTCCCTGTGGGGGTAGCAGTAATAACATCACACTCCCAGTGGGGATAAGTAATATCATCACACTCCAAGTGGGAATAGCAGTAATAACATCACACTCCCAGTGGGGATAAGTAATATCATCACACTCCCAGTGGGGATAAGTAATATCATCACACTCCCAGTGGGGATAAGTAATATCATCACACTCCCAGTGGGGATAAGTAATATCATCACACTCCCAGTGGGGATAAGTAATATCATCACACTCCCAGTGGGGATAGCAGTAATAACATCACACTCCCAGTGGGGATAAGTAATATCATTACACTCCCAGTGGGGATAGCAGTAATAACATCACACTCCCAGTGTGGGTAGCAGTAATATCATCACACTCGCAGTACAGGTAGCACTAATAACATCACACTCCCAGTGGGGATAAGTAATATCATCACACTCCCAGTGGGAATAGCAGTAATAACATCACACTCCCAGTGGGGATAAGTAATATCATCTCACTCCCAGTGGGGATAAGTAATATCATCACACTCCCAGTGGGGATAAGTAATATCATCACACTCCCAGTGGGGATAGCAGTAATAACATCACACTCCCAGTGGGGATAAGTAATATCATCACACTCCCAGTGGGGATAAGTAATATCATCACACTCCCAGTGGGGATACGTAATATCATCACACTCCCAGTGGAGATAAGTAATATCATTACACTCCCAGTGGGGATAGCAGTAATAACATCACACTCCCATTTGTGGGTAGCAGTAATATCATCACACTCCCAGTACAGGTAGCAGTAATAACATCACACTCCCAGTGGGGATAAGTAATATCATCACACTCCCAGTGGGGATAGCAGTAATAACATCACACTCCCAGTGGGGATAAGTAATATCATCACACTCCCAGTGGGAATAGCAGTAATATCATCACACTCCCTGTGGGGTAGCAGTAATAACATCACACTCCCAGTGGGGATAAGTAATATCATCACACTCCCAGTGGGAATAGCAGTAATAACATCACACTCCCAGTGGGGATAAGTAATATCATCACACTCCCAGTGGGGATAGCAGTAATAACATCACACTCCCAGTGGGATAAGTAATATCATCACACTCCCAGTGGGAATAGCAGTAATATCATCACACTCCCTGTGGGGGTAGCAGTAATAACATCACACTCCCAGTGGGGATAAGTAATATCATCATACTCCCAGTGGGGATAGCAGTAATAACATCACACTCCCAGTGGGGATAAGTAATATCATCACACTCCCTGTGGGGGTAGCAGTAATAACATCACACTCCCAGTGGGGATAAGTAATATCATCACACTCCCAGTGGGAATAGCAGTAATAACATCACACTCCCAGTGGGGATAAGTAATATCATCTCACTCCCAGTGGGGATAAGTAATATCATCACACTCCCAGTGGGGATAAGTAATATCATCACACTCCCAGTGGGGATAAGTAATATCATCACACTCCCAGTGGGGATAGCAGTAATAACATCACACTCCCAGTGGGGATAAGTAATATCATCACACTCCCAGTGGGGATAAGTAATATCATCACACTCCCAGTGGGGATACGTAATATCATCACACTCCCAGTGGGGATAAGTAATATCATTACACTCCCAGTGGGGATAGCAGTAATAACATCACACTCCCAGTGTGGGTAGCAGTAATATCATCACACTTGCAGTACAGGTAGCACTAATAACATCACACTCCCAGTGGGGATAAGTAATATCATCACACTCCCAGTGGGGAGAAGTAATATCATCACACTCCCTGTGGGGGTAGCAGTAATAACATCACACTCCCAGTGGGGATAAGTAATATCATCACACTCCCAGTGGGAATAGCAGTAATAACATCACACTCCCAGTGGGGATAAGTAATATCATCTCACTCCCAGTGGGGATAAGTAATATCATCACACTCCCAGTGGGGGTAGCAGTAATAACATCACACTCCCAGTGGGGATAAGTAATATCATCACACTCCCAGTGGGAATAGCAGTAATAACATCACACTCCCTGTGGGGGTAGCAGTAATAACATCACACTCCCAGTGGGGATAAGTAATATCATCACACTCCCAGTGGGTATAGCAGTAATAACATCACACTCCCAGTGGGGATAAGTAATATCATCACACTCCCAGTGGGGATAAGTAATATCATCACACTCCCAGTGGGGATAAGTAATATCATCACACTCCCAGTGGGGATAAGTAATATCATCACACTCCCAGTTGGGATAGCAGTAATAACATCACACTCCCAGTGGGGATAAGTAATATCATCACACTCCCAGTGGGGATAAGTAATATCATCACACTCCCAGTGGGGATAAGTAATATCATCACACTCCCAGTGGGGATAAGTAATATCATCACACTCCCAGTGGGGATAGCAGTAATAACATCACACTCCCAGTGGGGATAAGTAATATCATTACACTCCCAGTGGGGATAGCAGTAATAACATCACACTCCCAGTGTGGGTAGCAGTAATATCATCACACTCGCAGTACAGGTAGCACTAATAACATCACACTCCCAGTGGGGATAAGTAATATCATCACACTCCCAGTGGGGATAGCAGTAATAACATCACACTCCCAGTGGGGATAAGTAATATCATCACACTCCCTGTGGGGGTAGCAGTAATAACATCACACTCCCAGTGGGGATAAGTAATATCATCACACTCCCAGTGGGAATAGCAGTAATAACATCACACTCCCAGTGGGGATAAGTAATATCATCTCACTCCCAGTGGGGATAAGTAATATCATCACACTCCCAGTGGGGGTAGCAGTAATAACATCACACTCCCAGTGGGGATAAGTAATATTATCACACTCCCAGTGGGGATAAGTAATATCATCACACTCCCAGTGGGGATAAGTAATATCATCACACTCCCAGTGTGGGTAGCAGTAATAACATCACACTCCCAGTGGGGATAAGTAATATCATCACACTCCCAGTGGGGATAGCAGTAATAACATCATACTCCCAGTGGGGATAGCAGTAATAACATCATACTCCCAGTGGGGATAAGTAATATCATCACACTCCCAGTGGGGATAGCAGTAATAACATCACACTCCCAGCGGGGATAAGTAATATCATCACACTCCCAGTGGGGATAGCAGTAATAACATCACACTCCCAGTGTGGATAGCAGTAATAACATCACACTGCCAGTGTGGATAGCAGAAATAACATCACACTCCCAGTGTGGGTAGCAGTAATAACATCACATGCCCAGTGTGGGTAGCAGTAATGACATCACACTCCCAGTGTGGGTAGCAGTAATAACATCACACTACCAGTGTGGATAGCAGTAATATCATCACACTCCCAGTACAGGTAGCAGTAATAACATCACAATCCTAGTGGGGATAAGTAATATCATCACACTCCCAGTGGGGATAAGTAATATCATCACACTCCCTGTGGGGGTAGCAGTAATAACATCACACTCCCAGTGGGGATAAGTAATATCATCACACTCCCAGTGGGAATAGCAGTAACAACATCACACTCCCAGTGGGGATAAGTAATATCATCTCACTCCCAGTGGGGATAAGTAATATCATCACACTCCCAGTGGGGATAAGTAATATCATCACACTCCCAGTGGGGATAAGTAATATCATCACACTCCCAGTGGGGATAGCAGTAATAACATCACACTCCCAGTGGGGATAAGTAATATCATCACACTCCCAGTGGGGATAAGTAATATCATCACACTCCCAGTGGGGATACGTAATATCATCACACTCGCAGTGGGGATAAGTAATATCATTACACTCCCAGTGGGGATAGCAGTAATAACATCACACTCCCAGTGTGGGTAGCAGTATTATCATCACACTCCCAGTACAGGTAGCAGTAATAACATCACAATCCTAGTGGGGATAAGTAATATCATCACACTCCCAGTGGGGATAGCAGTAATAACATCACACTCCCAGTGGGGATAAGTAATATCATCACACTCCCAGTGGGAATAGCAGTAATATCATCACACTCCCTGTGGGGGTAGCAGTAATAACATCACACTCCCAGTGGGGATAAGTAATATCATCACACTCCCTGTGGGGGTAGCAGTAATAACATCACACTCCCAGTGGGGATAAGTAATATCATTACACTCCCAGTGGGGATAGCAGTAATAACATCACACTCCCAGTGTGGGTAGCAGTAATATCATCACACTCCCAGTACAGGTAGCAGTAATAACATCACAATCCTAGTGGGGATAAGTAATATCATCACACTCCCAGTGGGGATAGCAGTAATAACATCACACTCCCAGTGGGGATAAGTAATATCATCACACTCCCAGTGGGAATAGCAGTAATATCATCACACTCCCAGTGGGGATAGCAGTAATAACATCACACTCCCAGTGGGGATAAGTAATATCATCACACTCCCTGTGGGGGTAGCAGTAATAACATCACACTCCCAGTGGGGATAAGTAATATCATCACACTCCCAGTGGGAATAGCAGTAATAACATCACACTCCCAGTGGGGATAAGTAATATCATCTCACTCCCAGTGGGGATAAGTAATATCATCACACTCCCAGTGGGGTAGCAGTAATAACATCACACTCCCAGTGGGGATAAGTAATATTATCACACTCCCAGTGGGGATAAGTAATATCATCACACTCCCAGTGGGGATAAGTAATATCATCACACTCCCAGTGTGGGTAGCAGTAATAACATCACACTCCCAGTGGGGATAAGTAATATCATCACACTCCCAGTGGGGATAGCAGTAATAACATCATACTCCCAGTGGGGATAGCAGTAATAACATCATACTCCCAGTGGGGATAAGTAATATCATCACACTCCCAGTGGGGATAGCAGTAATAACATCACACTCCCAGCGGGGATAAGTAATATCATCACACTCCCAGTGGGGATAGCAGTAATAACATCACACTCCCAGTGTGGATAGCAGTAATAACATCACACTGCCAGTGTGGATAGCAGAAATAACATCACACTCCCAGTGTGGGTAGCAGTAATAACATCACATGCCCAGTGTGGGTAGCAGTAATGACATCACACTCCCAGTGTGGGTAGCAGTAATAACATCACACTACCAGTGTGGATAGCAGTAATATCATCACACTCCCAGTACAGGTAGCAGTAATAACATCACAATCCTAGTGGGGATAAGTAATATCATCACACTCCCAGTGGGGATAAGTAATATCATCACACTCCCTGTGGGGGTAGCAGTAATAACATCACACTCCCAGTGGGGATAAGTAATATCATCACACTCCCAGTGGGAATAGCAGTAACAACATCACACTCCCAGTGGGGATAAGTAATATCATCTCACTCCCAGTGGGGATAAGTAATATCATCACACTCCCAGTGGGGATAAGTAATATCATCACACTCCCAGTGGGGATAAGTAATATCATCACACTCCCAGTGGGGATAGCAGTAATAACATCACACTCCCAGTGGGGATAAGTAATATCATCACACTCCCAGTGGGGATAAGTAATATCATCACACTCCCAGTGGGGATACGTAATATCATCACACTCGCAGTGGGGATAAGTAATATCATTACACTCCCAGTGGGGATAGCAGTAATAACATCACACTCCCAGTGTGGGTAGCAGTAATATCATCACACTCCCAGTACAGGTAGCAGTAATAACATCACAATCCTAGTGGGGATAAGTAATATCATCACACTCCCAGTGGGGATAGCAGTAATAACATCACACTCCCAGTGGGGATAAGTAATATCATCACACTCCCAGTGGGAATAGCAGTAATATCATCACACTCCCTGTGGGGGTAGCAGTAATAACATCACACTCCCAGTGGGGATAAGTAATATCATCATACTCCCAGTGGGGATAGCAGTAATAACATCACACTCCCAGTGGGGATAAGTAATATCATCACACTCCCTGTGGGGGTAGCAGTAATAACATCACACTCCCAGTGGGGATAAGTAATATCATCACACTCCCAGTGGGAATAGCAGTAACAACATCACACTCCCAGTGGGGATAAGTAATATCATCTCACTCCCAGTGGGGATAAGTAATATCATCACACTCCCAGTGGGGATAAGTAATATCATCACACTCCCAGTGGGGATAAGTAATATCATCACACTCCCAGTGGGGATAGCAGTAATAACATCACACTCCCAGTGGGGATAAGTAATATCATCACACTCCCAGTGGGGATAAGTAATATCATCACACTCCCAGAGGGGATACGTAATATCATCACACTCCCAGTGGGGATAAGTAATATCATTACACTCCCAGTGGGGATAGCAGTAATAACATCACACTCCCAGTGTGGGTAGCAGTAATATCATCACACTCCCAGTACAGGTAGCAGTAATAACATCACACTCCTAGTGGGGATAAGTAATATCATCACACTCCCAGTGGGGAGAAGTAATATCATCACACTCCCTGTGGGGGTAGCAGTAATAACATCACACTCCCAGTGGGGATAAGTAATATCATCACACTCCCAGTGGGAATAGCAGTAATAACATCACACTCCCAGTGGGGATAAGTAATATCATCTCACTCCCAGTGGGGATAAGTAATATCATCACACTCCCAGTGGGGGTAGCAGTAATAACATCACACTCCCAGTGGGGATAAGTAATATCATCACACTCCCAGTGGGAATAGCAGTAATAACATCACACTCCCTGTGGGGGTAGCAGTAATAACATCACACTCCCAGTGGGGATAAGTAATATCATCACACTCCCAGTGGGTATAGCAGTAATAACATCACACTCCCAGTGGGGATAAGTAATATCATCACACTCCCAGTGGGGATAAGTAATATCATCACACTCCCAGTGGGGATAAGTAATATCATCACACTCCCAGTGGGGATAAGTAATATCATCACACTCCCAGTTGGGATAGCAGTAATAACATCACACTCCCAGTGGGGATAAGTAATATCATCACACTCCCAGTGGGGATAAGTAATATCATCACACTCCCAGTGGGGATAAGTAATATCATCACACTCCCAGTGGGGATAAGTAATATCATCACACTCCCAGTGGGGATAGCAGTAATAACATCACACTCCCAGTGGGGATAAGTAATATCATTACACTCCCAGTGGGGATAGCAGTAATAACATCACACTCCCAGTGTGGGTAGCAGTAATATCATCACACTCGCAGTACAGGTAGCACTAATAACATCACACTCCCAGTGGGGATAAGTAATATCATCACACTCCCAGTGGGGATAGCAGTAATAACATCACACTCCCAGTGGGGATAAGTAATATCATCACACTCCCTGTGGGGGTAGCAGTAATAACATCACACTCCCAGTGGGGATAAGTAATATCATCACACTCCCAGTGGGAATAGCAGTAATAACATCACACTCCCAGTTGGGATAAGTAATATCATCTCACTCCCAGTGGGGATAAGTAATATCATCACACTCCCAGTGGGGGTAGCAGTAATAACATCACACTCCCAGTGGGGATAAGTAATATTATCACACTCCCAGTGGGGATAAGTAATATCATCACACTCCCAGTGGGGATAAGTAATATCATCACACTCCCAGTGTGGGTAGCAGTAATAACATCACACTCCCAGTGGGGATAAGTATTATCATCACACTCCCAGTGGGGATAGCAGTAATAACATCATACTCCCAGTGGGGATAGCAGTAATAACATCATACTCCCAGTGGGGATAAGTAATATCATCACACTCCCAGTGGGGATAGCAGTAATAACATCACACTCCCAGCGGGGATAAGTAATATCATCACACTCCCAGTGGGGATAGCAGTAATAACATCACACTCCCAGTGTGTATAGCAGTAATAACATCACGACTCCCAGTGGGAATAGCAGTAATAACATCACACTCCCAGTGTGGATAGCAGTAATAACATCACACTGCCAGTGTGGATAGCAGAAATAACATCACACTCCCAGTGTGGGTAGCAGTAATAACATCACATGCCCAGTGTGGGTAGCAGTAATGACATCACACTCCCAGTGTGGGTAGCAGTAATAACATCACACTACCAGTGTGGATAGCAGTAATAACATCACACTCCCAGTGTGGGTAGCAGTAATAACATCACACCCCCAGTGTGGGTAGCAGTAATAACATCAGATGCCCAGTGTGGGTAGCAGTAATGACATCACACTCCCAGTGTGGGTAGTAGTTATGACATCACACTCCCAGTGTGGGTAGTAGTTATGACATCACACTCCCAGTGTGGGTAGTAGTTATGACATCACACTCCCAGTGTGGGTAGCAGTAATGACATCACACTCCCAGTGTGGGTAGTAGTTATGACATCACACTCCCAGTGTGGGTATTAGTTATGACATCACACTCCCAGTGTTGGTATTAATAATGACATCACACTCCCAGTGTGGGTAGCAGTAATGACATCACACTCCCAGTGTGGGTAGTATTTATGACATCACACTCCCAGTGTGGGTATTAATAATGACATCACACAAACGTTGACATTACATTATCACTGTTGCCGGTGATCAAATGAGACCCCTGCTAGAGTTCCTGACACACTTTGACAAAAACACACACACACACTGGCAGTTCAGTTTGACAACAATAAAGGACGTCCTTGCAATCCAATTGTTGATTTTATGGAAAGGAGCTTTCAGTGTAACTCTGGAGACATAGAGCTGATTTAGTACCTGTTATTGTTTGGTATTTCAGAGAGAGAGAGAGAGAGAGAGAGAGAGAGAGAGAGAGAGAGAGAGAGAGCGAGAGAGAGCGAGAGAGAGCGAGAGAGAGAGAGAGAGAGAGCCAAGAGAGAGAGAGAGAAAGCCAAGAGAGAGAGAGAGATAGAGAGGAGAGAGAGAGAGAGCGAGAGAGAGCGAGAGAGAGTGAGAGAGAGAGCCAAGAGAGAGAGCCAAGAGAGAGAGAGAGAGAGAGAAAGCCAAGAGAGAGAGAGAGATAGAGAGGGAGAGAGAGGGAGAGCCAAGAGAGAGAGAGAGAGAGAGAGAGAGAGAGAGAGAGCCAAGAGAGAGAGAGAGAGATAGAGAGAGAGAGCCAAGAGAGAGAGAGAGGGGGGAGTGAGGGAGAGCGAGAGAGAGAGAGAGAGAGAGAGACAGGGAGAGAGAGAGAGAGAGCCAAGAGAGAGAGCCAAGAGGGAGAGAGAGAGAGAAAACCAAGAGAGAGAGAGTGAGAGAGAGAGAGAGCCAAGAGAGAGAGAGAGAGATAGAGAGAGAGAGAACCAAGAGAGAGAGAGAGAGAGAGGGGGAGGGAGGGAGAGAGAGAGAGAGAGAGAGAGGGGGGGGAGTGAGGGAGAGAGAGAGAGAGAGAGAGTTTGAGTTTTCATAAAACCTTTATTTTTTACTCAAGTGTTAACATTAAAAAATGACACACTGCCTTTTCAGAAATGAAACAACAAATGTAATTCCTAAACAAAAATAAATACATAACATATATATTCAACTTATTTCATCAGCAAAAAATAATTTCCCCTCCTCTACAAAACAAAGCGCTCTTTCGTAGGCCCACTTCTCCTCAAATAATAGGAGATCTTTTACAGCTGAAAAGAACTCAAAATCTACTTTTATTCTTGCTTTCAGTAATCCTTTAAAAACACATCTTACATCCTTCCCATATCCCGTTTCTATCTTATGTTTTCTACTCAGAAAAATTGACATCTTAGCTTGTCCCAAAATAAAATTTAACATTTGACATTTTCTTTTCTGTTGTTTACTATATTGAAACCCCAAAATAAAAACAGTGTTATTGAAAAATTCCCCTACAGCTTTAAACAAAGATTCCAGCATTTCCAATAGAGGTTTTATCCTCTCACACTCCATAAAACAGTGAAAAATGGTTTCTCTTATATTACAAAAAGGACATCCATCTCTAACATCTGAATTAATAACAGATACAAAAGCATTAACTGCAATGATGCGATGTAAAACCCTCCATTGCATATCACCAGTACCCTTTTGTAACGGTGGTTTGTACAGTGCTGGCTTTACCCTATCATCAATGCCCAATTTTACCCTCCATGGAGTGTCTTTTCTATTTTTCAATTTATCTTTATTCAACACCTTGACACACCCCCTATACAAGTCCTTCCCATTCACCTCATCCAAACCCACCTCCTCCAACCCTCTCAAATCCAGCAATAACGCCTTTCTTTCTGACTCTGGGATATTTGGTGTAATCCCTAGTCTTGGAAATGAGACGTCTTCATCTTGTACCTTCTTCTTGTGGCTACTAAGCATACCCCATTCTTCCGCTGACAGAGCCTTCCTACAGCTCCCCAGCATTTGTCCGACAATCCTTTCCGACCTCATCCCCAAATGTTCTGCCACCCGTCTTCCATCCATTAATGCGGGCCCAGCCATGGCCATTAACTGTCTTAAGGTGATGATTTTCCCTTCACCAGAATCTTGGAGAAATGTGGAACAGCTGCAGTTGTACAATCCAGTCTTGCCCCATACACCAGAGGTTCCTCCAACAGCCAATGCACTGACTCCGCTGAAGTTCGTCTAGACACCTTCATTATGCTCCACACTCTGAGAAGTCCTCTGTAAAACGGAGGTACTCCCTCCCTAGAAATCTGGCTACTATCAACCAGAAATAAAGCCTTCTTTAAACCTAATCCTCCAACCCGTTGTAATATAAGACCTGCCACCCCTCTCCACACCACATTTTCCGGTCCATAAAGCAACCTTTGAATAAACTGAAATCGGAAAGCAGCAGCCCTACTAGCAAGATGTACAAGACCTCGTCCCCCCTCTTCTTTTGACAAATACAAAACACTTTGTGGAACCCAGTGATATTTATCCCAAAAGAAATCCACAATAATTGCCTGTATCTTAGCCAGAAGGCCAGACGGTGGTTCTAAAACTGACAACCGATGCCACAGTGCAGATGCAATCACATTATTAACTATAATAGTGCGCCCCCTATATGACATACGAGATAATAACCAACGCCATCTCCTCATCCTCCCTTCCACCATTTCAACCACCCCACTCCAATTTTTTTCCATAGTCCCCTCATCTCCTAGGTATACTCCAAGATACTTAAAACCTCCCTTACACCATTCTAGCCCCCCTGGCAAAGCCATGATCCCTCCAGACCATTCTCCAATCTGTAACGCACAACTCTTTTCCCAATTTACCTTTGCAGAGGATATTCCCCTAAAACGATCAACCACCCGTCAACCACCACAACTACATCATCAGCATAGGCTGAGAGACGAATAGGAGAATATCCTCTGAAAGGCACACCCCTGCAATGCGCCTTCTAATGCTATTTAGTAGTGGCTCTATAGCAATGGCATATAACATCCCTGACATAGAACATCCCTGCCTAATACCTCTACACACTTTAAAAGGAGCACTCAAACCACCGTTAACTTTCAATACACTTTCAATGTCACCATATATCACCTTTATCATGGCAATAAAACCAGAGCTGAACCCAAACGCCTCAAACGTTTGCCATAAATATTGATGTTCAACTCGGTCAAATGCCTTTTCCTGATCAATTGAAATTAGACCAGCATCCAACCCAATAGCCCTAGAGACGTCCAAAAATCACAAATCAGAGAAATGTTATCCCCTATCTGCCTGCCAGGAACACAGTAGGACTGATCCGTATGTATGATTTGCCCCATCACCTCCCTCAGCCTGTTGGACAAAGCTTTTGACAATATCTTATAATCAGTGCACAATAAAGCCACCGGCCTCCAGTTCTTCACCTCCCTCGGGTCACCCTTTTTGGGCAGTAGGGTGAGGACAGCCCTTCTGCAGCTTATTGGTAGTAACCCTCCGGTTAAACTATCATTAGCTACTTCTAACCAATCCTCACCCAACATAGCCCAAAAAGACTTAAAAAAGTCAACGGGAAGCCCATCAATGCCTGGTGCCCTTCCATTTTCCATGCCTTTTAATGCAGTGTATAAATCCTGCAAAGACAATGGTTGCTCAAGCTCAACCTGAGCTTCTGCAGCCACCTTTGGGAGCCCATCAAAGAACTGCTGTGTCACTGTTTTGTCCTCTTTGTACTCACACTTGTAGAGCTCAGCATAGAACTCTACTGCCCTCTTTTTAATTTCACTAGGGCTAGTGAGCTCTTGTCCAACAGATGATTTGAGACAATGAATAATTTTTCTTTGTCCGTTCTTTTTCTCTAAACCAAAGAAAAATTTGGATGAGGCATCCATTTCAGATATTCCCTGAAATTTACTTCTCACCAGTGCCCCCTGTGCTCTGATACCCAGCAGGTCTGCCAATGCAGTTTTTCTCCTCTTGAGGGCCTGAGTATGGCCTCGATCTCCTGTGGTCTCAACCAACGTCATGAGTTCCACTATTTCAATCTCTAGGGCTTTCATTGATCTGGTGATATCTTTGGTGACATTCCTCGTGTATTGATTACAAAATTGCTGAATCTGGATTTTCCCTATATCCCACCACTGTTGAATGGATACAAAACTGGCCTTTTGAGACCTCCATCTCTCCCAAAACAAACTGAAACAGTTCCTGAAGTGAGCATCACTCAATAAAGTTATATTAAAATGCCAGTATGCGCTTTTGGGTTTTACATCGTTAATGAACACCACCTCTGTTATTAAACAATGATCAGAAAATCCCACTGGGGTTATCACACTTGATTTACAAACTTGAGATTGATGCTCAAAAACATGAAACCTATCTAACCTGGCCATAGAGATGATGTTCTCTCTCACATGCGCCCAGGTGTACTGCCTTGTTCCTCCATGTTGACTCCGCCAAATATCACACAATTCATTTGTTACAATGAGGCGTTTTAAAAACATCCTTGAGGCTATATGAGGTTCTTGGTGATTTCTATCTAAATCACTAACTGTGCAGTTCAAATCCCCAGCAATAAACAAATAATCTTCTTTGTTACATTTCTCAATGGTATTTGATAATGTCTCTAAAAAACATACCCTCTCAACTGTCACCACTGGGGCATATACATTTATCAGACACATAGTGATGTTTTCATACCTTGCTCTAACTTTTAATAACCTCCCCTCAACTACCTCTTCAACCTCATATGACAACGGCAAAAACCCTTTTGAGAACAAGATAACCACACCCCCACTTTTTGAGTTTTTATGACTACACACCACTGTCCCCCCCCACTCCTGTTGCCACATAACTTCATTTTCCAAATTACTATGCGTTTCTTGTAGAAAAATGATGTCACTTCCCTTTCCTCTAATTAACTCATA
>NW_024609815.1:702500-707500 GCF_018296145.1 Oncorhynchus tshawytscha
GCCATTGGCACCAGATGATTGAATGGAGTCTGAGAGGACCTGTCCCATTTATAATCCATGCCAAGCCTGAGAATAAACAGACAGACCTGGACAGATTGTAGATAGACTGAAGGCTTGGGACTGTGGCAAGATTAGCTTTAGACAGCTATACAAAGCTTTATTGACACCGTTACAAAGACAGGGATAATGTTCTGTTTGACAGCTTTACATAGATAGAGCCAGTGTTCTGTCTGACAGCTTTACATAGATAGAGCCAGTGTTCTGCCTGATATCTTTACATAGATAGAGCCAGTGTTCTGTCTGACAGCTTTATATAGATAGAGCCAGTGTTCTGTCTGACAGCTTTACATAGATAGAGCCAGTGTTCTGTCTGACAGCTTTACATAGATAGATAGAGCCAGTGTTCTGTCTGACAGCTTTACATAGATAGAGCCAGTGTTCTGTCTGACAGCTTTGCATAGATAGATAGAGCCAGTGTTCTGTCTGACAGCTTTGCATAGATAGATAGAGCCAGTGTTCTGTCTGACAGCTTTGCATAGATAGATAGAGCCAGTGTTCTGTCTGACAGCTTTGCATAGATAGAGCCAGTGTTCTGTCTGACAGCTTTGCATAGATAGATAGAGCCAGTGTTCTGTCTGACAGCTTTGCATAGATAGAGCCAGTGTTCTGTCTGACAGCTTTGCATAGATAGATAGAGCCAGTGTTCTGTCTGACAGCTTTAAATAGATAGAGCCAGTGTTCTGTCTGACAGCTTTACATAGATAGAGCCAGTGTTCTGTCTGACAGCTTTACATAGATAGATAGAGCCAGTGTTCTGTCTGACAGCTTTACATAGATAGAGCCAGTGTTCTGTCTGACAGCTTTGCATAGATAGATAGAGCCAGTGTTCTGTCTGACAGTTTTACATAGATAGAGCCAGTGTTCTGTCTGACAGTTTTATATAGATAGAGCCAGTGTTCTGTCTGACAGCTTTACATAGATAGATAGAGCCAATGTTCTGTCTGACAGCTTTACATAGATAGAGCCAGTGTTCTGTCTGACAGCTTTACATAGATAGAGCCAGTGTTCTGTCTGACAGCTTTACATAGATAGAGCCAGTGTTCTGTCTGACAGCTTTACATAGATAGAGCCAGTGTTCTGTCTGACAGCTTTACATAGATAGAGCCAGTGTTCTGTCTGACAGCTTTACATAGATAGATAGAGCCAGTGTTCTGTCTGACAGTTTTACATAGATAGAGCCAGTGTTCTGTCTGACAGCTTTACATAGATAGAGCCAGTGTTCTGTCTGACAGTTTTACATAGATAGAGCCAGTGTTCTGTCTGACAGCTTTATATAGATAGATAGAGCCAGTGTTCTGTCTGACAGTTTTACATAGATAGAGCCAGTGTTCTGTCTGACAGTTTTACATAGATAGATAGAGCCAGTGTTATGTCTGACAGTTTTACATAGATAGAGCCAGTGTTCTGTCTGACAGCTTTACATAGATAGATAGAGCCAGTGTTATGTCTGACAGCTTTACATAGATAGATAGAGCCAATGTTCTGTCTGACAGCTTTACATAGATAGATAGAGCCAGTGTTCTGTCTGACAGCTTTACATAGATAGATAGAGCCAATGTTCTGTCTGACAGCTTTACATAGATAGAGCCAGTGTTCTGTCTGACAGCTTTACATAGATAGAGCCAGTGTTCTGTCTGACAGCTTTACATAGATAGAGCCAGTGTTCTGTCTGACAGCTTTACATAGATAGAGCCAGTGTTCTGTCTGACAGCTTTACATAGATAGAGCCAGTGTTCTGTCTGACAGCTTTACATAGATAGAGCCAGTGTTCTGTCTGACAGCTTTACATAGATAGATCAAATCAAATCAAATCAAATTTTATTTGTCACATACACATGGTTAGCAGATGTTAATGCGAGTGTAGCGAAATGCTTGTGCTTCTAGTTCCGACAATGCAGTAATAACGAGCAAGTAATCTAACTAACAATTCCAAAAAAAACTACTGTCATACACAGTGTAAGGGGATAAAGAATATGTACATAAGGATATATGAATGAGTGATGGTACAGAGCAGCATAGGCAAGATACAGTAGATGATATCGAGTACAGTATATACATATGAGATAAGTATGTAAACCAAGTGGCATAGTTAAAGTGGCTAGTGATACATGTATTACATAAGGATGCAGTCGATGATATAGAGTACAGTATCAACGTATGCATATGAGATGAACAATGTAGGGTAAGTAACATTATATAAGGTAGCATTGTTTAAAGTGGCTAGTGATATATTTACATCATTTCCCATCGATTCCCATGATTAAAGTGGCTGGAGTAGAGTCAGTGTCATTGACAGTGTGTTGGCAGTAGCCACTCAATGTTAGTGGTGGCTGTTTAACAGTCTGATGGCCTTGAGATAGAAGCTGTTTTTCAGTCTCTCGGTCCCAGCTTTGATGCACCTGTACTGACCTCGCCTTCTGGATGGCAGCGGGGTGAACAGGCAGTGGCTCGGGTGGTTGATGTCCTTGATGATCTTTATGGCCTTCCTGTAGCATCGGGTGGTGTAGGTGTCCTGGAGGGCAGGTAGTTTGCCCCCGGTGATGCGTTGTGCAGACCTCACTACCCTCTGGAGAGCCTTACGGTTGAGGGCGGTGCAGTTGCCATACCAGGCGGTGATACAGCCCGCCAGGATGCTCTCGATTGTGCATCTGTAGAAGTTTGTGAGTGCTTTTGGTGACAAGCCGAATTTCTTCAGCCTCCTGAGGTTGAAGAGGCGCTGCTGCGCCTTCCTCACGATGCTGTCTGTGTGAGTGGACCAATTCAGTTTGTCTGTGATGTGTATGCCGAGGAACTTAAAACTTGCTACCCTCTCCACTACTGTTCCATCGATGTGGATGGGGGTGTTCCCTCTGCTGTTTCCTGAAGTCCACAATCATCTCCTTAGTTTTGTTGACGTTGAGTGTGAGGTTATTTTCCTGACACCACACTCCGAGGGCCCTCACCTCCTCCCTGTAGGCCGTCTCGTCGTTGTTGGTAATCAAGCCTACCACTGTTGTGTCGTCCGCAAACTTGATGATTGAGTTGGAGGCGTGCATGGCCACGCAGTCGTGGGTGAACAGGGAGTACAGGAGAGGGCTCAGAACGCACCCTTGTGGGGCCCCAGTGTTGAGGATCAGCGGGGAGGAGATGTTGTTGCCTACCCTCACCACCTGGGGGCGGCCCGTCAGGAAGTCCAGTACCCAGTTGCACAGGGCGGGGTCGAGACCCAGGGTCTCGAGCTTGATGACGAGCTTGGAGGGTACTATGGTGTTGAATGCCGAGCTGTAGTCGATGAACAGCATTCTCACATAGGTATTCCTCTTGTCCAGATGGGTTAGGGCAGTGTGCAGTGTGGTTGAGATTGCATCGTCTGTGGACCTATTTGGGCGGTAAGCAAATTGGAGTGGGTCAAGGGTGTCAGGTAGGGTGGAGGTGATATGGTCCTTGACTAGTCTCTCAAAGCACTTCATGATGACGGATGTGAGTGCTACGGGGCGGTAGTCGTTTAGCTCAGTTACCTTAGCTTTCTTGGGAACAGGAACAATGGTGGCCCTCTTGAAGCATGTGGGAACAGCATACTGGCAGATAGAGCCAATGTTCTGTCTGACAGCTTTACATAGATAGATAGAGCCAGTGTTCTGTCTGACAGTTTTACATAGATAGAGCCAGTGTTCTGTCTGACAGCTTTACATAGATAGAGCCAGTGTTCTGTCTGACAGCTTTATATAGATAGAGCCAGTGTTCTGTCTGACAGCTTTACATAGATAGAGCCAGTGTTCTGTCTGACAGCTTTACATAGATAGAGCCAGTGTTCTGTCTGACAGCTTTACATAGATAGAGCCAGTGTTCTGTCTGACAGCTTTACATAGATAGAGCCAGTGTTCTGTCTGACAGCTTTACATAGATAGAGCCAGTGTTCTGTCTGACAGCTTTACATAGATAGATAGAGCCAATGTTCTGTCTGACAGCTTTACATAGATAGAGCCAGTGTTCTGTCTGACAGCTTTACATAGATAGAGCCAGTGTTCTGTCTGACAGCTTTATATAGATAGAGCCAGTGTTCTGTCTGACAGCTTTACATAGATAGAGCCAGTGTTCTGTCTGACAGCTTTATATAGATAGAGCCAGTGTTCTGTCTGACAGCTTTACATAGATAGAGCCAGTGTTCTGTCTGACAGCTTTATATAGATATATAGAGCCAGTGTTCTGTCTGATATCTTTACATAGATAGAGCCAGTGTTCTGTCTGACAGCTTTATATAGATAGAGCCTATGTTCTGTCTGACAGCTTTACATAGATAGATAGAGCCAATGTTCTGTCTGACAGCTTTACATAGATAGATAGAGCCAGTGTTCTGTCTGACAGCTTTATATAGATAGAGCCTATGTTCTGTCTGACAGCTTTACATAGATAGAGCCAGTGTTCTGTCTGACAGCTTTACATAGATAGATAGAGCCAGTGTTCTGTCTGACAGCTTTATATAGATAGAGCCTATGTTCTGTCTGACAGCTTTACATAGATAGAGCCAGTGTTCTGTCTGACAGCTTTATATAGATAGAGCCTATGTTCTGTCTGACAGCTTTACATAGATAGAGCCAGTGTTATGTCTGACAGCTTTACATAGATAGATAGAGCCAGTGTTCTGTCTGACAGCTTTATATAGATAGAGCCAATGTTCTGTCTGACAGCTTTACATAGATAGATAGAGCCAGTGTTCTGTCTGACAGCTTTATATAGATAGAGCCTATGTTCTGTCTGACAGCTTTACATAGATAGAGCCAGAGAGAGAGAGAGAGGGGGAGAGAGGACAAAGAGATAGAGATAGAGGGGGAGAGAGGACAGAGAGATCGAGAGACTGGGTGAAATTCCACAGTGTGCCATCACAGCAGCAAGATTTGTGACCTGTTGCCACGAGAAAAGGGCAACCAGTGAAGAACAAACACCATTGTAAATACAACCCA